>NW_012115433.1:4362247-4376078 GCF_000951035.1 Colobus angolensis palliatus
ATTTTGAATACCTGTGCAATGGTCATGGGAATGCACATGTTTCTTTGAGAAGCTGATTTCACTTTCTTTGAATATATACCTAAAAGTGGGATTGCTTGATCATGTAGTAATTCTATGGTTCATGTTTTCAGAAACTTCTATAGTGTTTTTAGTGCCCGCAGCAATTTACATTCAACATTCAACAAGAGTTCTATTCTCTCTACAGCTTGTGAACACTTGTTACCTCTCATCTTTTTTATAATAGCTGTCCTACCAGGTGTGAGGTGATGCTTCATTGTAGTTTTAATTTGCATTTCTCTGAGATTAGTAATGTTGAATACCTTTTCATAAACCTGCTAGCCATTTGCATGTTTTCTTCGGAGAAATGTTCGTTCAGTTTCTTTGCACATTTTAAAATCAGGTTATTTGGATATTTTACTACTGAACTATAGGAATTCCTTAGATAGTTTGGATATTAACTATCCAAATTAATTGTGGTTAGTAAATATTTCCTCCCTTTCTGTCAATTGCCTCTTTATTTTGATAATTGTTCCCTTTGCTGTGCCTCTTTTTAGTTTCTTATAGTATATATTTTGTAAAAGTGGCCTAAATACAATATTTTAAGAGAACTTTAAGAAGCTTTGTGTTTATTCCTGATATTTAAGGTATTATAAAATCACAGAACCTTTGGATCAGAAAAGTTAGGCCTTCAACCTTAGTTTGGCACCTGTGGTGCATACTGCTGCCCACTATGTACTTATTTCCCCTCCTTCCCTTTCATAGAAGAGCTCAGATGTTCTTCTCACACAGTGGCTGAGAGAAAGATGAGACCTTCACCAGTTTATGGAGTGCACTATGAATAGGTTAAGCCACAGGTAAGATCACAACCTCTCCATGGAAATGACAGGCTTAGGAATGGGCATGTGAGGTACACCAGTATCATCAGGAGCCTGGCTCTGTTACTTTATTTATTCTCACTCCTATCGTCCCAGCTCATAAAGGCTGCCTCCACATTAGGCAATTCATCCTAGAGGCAGGGCAATATCCAGAGGAATCGCTCTCTGCTTAAGAGCAAGGAACTCTTTCTCCCAAATCTCCAAACAGACATTCTATCATGTCTCAGATGCATCCTACAGCTGGAGTTCACCTTACAAGGTTACACTTCTTGGCATGAAAGGTAAAAAATGGTCTTGCGTAAGCCAGTGTGAGTCCCTTTTCCTTTACTTGTAACCAAAACACTCCAGCTGGTACAATACATAAAAGCAAATTCCTGTAATCGCATGACATCATAGTTCCTGGGTGATATAAATATAGCAAACAAATATAAAATGGGCCGGGCGCGGTGACTCACCCCTGTGATCTCAGCACTTTGGGAGGCCGAGGAGGCAGATTGTCTGAGCTCAGGAGTTGGAGATCAGCCTGTGCAGAACAGTAAAACCCCACCTCTACTTCTCCACTAAAATACAAAAAAATTAGTACAGCATGGCAGCATGTGCCTGTAGTCCCTGCTACTTGGGAGGCTGAGGCAGAAGAATTGCTTGAATCCGGGAAGTGGAGGTTGCAGTGAGCCAAGATTGTGCCACTGCACTCCAGCCTGGATGACAGAGCAAGACTCCGTCTCTAGAAGTCATCCCCTCCAATCTATTGCTTTTTGTGAGAACAATCTATTGTTCCAAGTAAATGCATGTTTCATAAAAGAGGAAATACTGATTTAAAAAATTCCTGTATTAGAATTCTCTAAAGGGATAGGACTAATAGGACAGATGTATATATGAAAGGGAGTTTATTAAGGACTATTGATTCAAATGATCACAAGGTGAAGTCCCACAGTAAGCCACTTGGCTTGGAAGCCAGTTCAAGTTCCAAACCTGAAAAGTAGGGAAGCCGACAGTGCAGCCTTCAGTCTTTGGTCAAAGGCCCAAGAGCCCTGGAAACCCCCTGGTAAACCACCCGACTCTTGGTTAGGTCCAAGAGTCCAAGAGGTGAAGAACTTGGAGTCTGATGTTAGAAGGTAGGAAGCATCCAGCATGGGAGAAAGATGTAAGCCAAGAGACTTAGCCAGTCTATTCCCTCCACATGCATCTGCCTGCTTTTATCCTAGCCAGGTTGGCAGCTGATTACAAGGTGTGCATCCAGATTGAGGGTGGTTCTCCCTCTCCCAGTCCAATGACTCAAATGTTAATCTCTTTGCCAACACCCTCACAGACACACCCAGGATCAAGGTGTTGCATCCTTCAGTCCAATGAAGTTGACACTCAATATTAACCATCACAAAACCAGAGGACCCAAGGTGTTGGGGAAGCTCAAGAAAGGAGAATTCTTTATGATTGTAGAACAAATGTGCACCTGTAATTTAATAAGAAGAAAGTGATTGGCTTGAAAATTATTTACGTTTGAGAAGAATTATATGTAACAGAATTTGGTTCCTCGGGTTTCTCTCTGGATGTGTCCTTTAAGACAACTGAAAAAGTTTCAGAGAGAATTCTAATTTGCAAAGTTTCAAGTAACTTCAACCTAATCTTTTGTTCTTAGTTTTGCTTTTGTGCAGCATTGAGACTATACAAACGCTTTTGTGAGAGATTAAGGGAAACTTTTCCTCATTGAGTATAAAGCATCTTTGGAACTGCACTTTGAAATTGTTGCTGTCTCGTTGATCCTGGAATATTTTGACAGGCACTTTCATGATCTTTATTAAATATACCTTAGCATTTTCCTTTACTTTCATAACTTGAAAAATGTGGATGTGTAACGTATATGCTTTTTATGTTTGTCTCTTTTGCACAGAGGACAAAATAACTGCGAAAGCAAAACATTAAAAATATGTGCATTGATAATCCAATTATATAATGTATTTTAAGCCAAAGTGTACAATATAAAATCTTCAACTGTAATACTAAGACATTAACTTATACAAAAGTACCTAAATTATATTCAAATAAAAATGTGATTCTTGCAAATATTCTGTCTTCTCAACTAACAGCCAACATACAAGTTAAAAGAATTAGTAAATCAAATTTGCAAAATTTTAGGGCAAATAATTATTTTACCTTACTTAGGTATTTTCTCTAAGTTTCTGAAGAATGAAACAAAACTATTGCATTTTATTAAGTCGCTTACGCTTGAAGCATATTTTCATTTAGAGTTTTAATAAGACCTTATCCACAAATAAATAAGGTTTGTGAGTCTTTGTGACACATAAAATGTTAGTACTTTTATTCCATCTATTCAGGAAGTTAAAATTTTGCACATAGAATTGCCAAAATGTCATTCTCTGCATTGTCCAAAAGTGCAAATGCTGACTAGTGAACTTTCTTGTCTAGTAGTTTTATATCTCACACACCTTCCACCAGATATGATACTGAAACAATGTTAATTATAAAAATATTGGTTATCAATTTAATTTTAAAACGTGGGACTGTTAGGACCTCACTAAAAGTAAAGTAAACCTATGAAAATTTTGATATATTATTTTTGCCTAAAATACACAGACAGCTGTACAGGCTTGTGAGGTTTGCATGGAGAAAATGTTGGTTTGATTAAGGTTACTTCCATTCTAAATTGGAGCCATGATTCTTTTAACATTTCCTTTGTTAATGTGGGCAGGGTTCCACTAAAGTTAAATGTGTATACCATGGGTATGTGGCTACATGAATGAAGGTATGGACAGCCGTGCATCACTCTAAAAATTACAAATAAATATCCTTTCCTGGATTGGTTCAACTAGAATTCATATCTGTTTCTGGTAAATTATTGTGTCATTATCTGTGGCACCTTTAAAACAGTTGTAATCCAAAATTGTTCTTGTGTCTTACTTCCCCAAATAGAAAATTCAAGGAAGACAGAAAGTATAGCTCATCTGTATTTGAATTCTAGATGCCACTTAGAAAATCCTTGAGCAAATACATTGTTTTAGGCATAGTTGCCCCACGAATGGACACATGTAATATGATATTAAAAAAAAAAAAAGAAGCAAAATTAACCTCCGTTCAACAAAAAACAAAAAAAAAAAAAAAAAAGGGGAAAAAAGGAGAGAGAAGAACACTTTTTCAAGTGTATAAAATGAGAAAACCCAATACTGCATGTTCTCATAAGTGGGAGCTAAACATCGCGTAGTTGTGGGTATAAAAATGACAACAGTAGAGACTGGGGATTACTGAAAGGGTTACGGAGGGAGGGGACAAGGGGTGAAAGGCTATGTGGTACTATGCCCAGTACCTGGGTGACTGGATCATTCATACCCCAAGGCTCAGCATCATGCAATATACTCAGGTAATAAACTTGCACATGTATTTTTGAATCTAAGATATAAGTTGAAATGTATATCTTTATATATATAATATTATATACAATATATGTAATAATACATATGTAAAGTGACTAGTTACAAATTTTGGAACCTGTACAATATTGATACAAAAAGAAAAACTAGAATCCCAAATGGAATGGTTATCTTACTTTTTGATTATCATGCTTGAAGGGGAAGACACATGCTTTTTTATTCTTATGATTAGTATGCATGCTTTCAAAGAATAACCTTGATGCCAATTTTGTCAAAGTACTAAATAAAATACCTGCAGTGTTGTAATTCTAAGCAACAGTCTTTTCGTTTTACTTCCAAAACTGTCTAGCTTCTAAGAAACTAATAGAACTGGACAGTTTCAGAAGAAAGAATAATATCTTATTGTCTCATGTCCCCAAAGACAACTGCTGAGCAATTTATCACAGTCCAAAGAGCTTGGCTAGACCACCTCATATTAAATGCAAGCATCTTATCTAAAGTGTGATCCCAGTGTGTTTAGTGAATTTGGTTTGAAAAACCCACATATTTATTCAGACCTTTATTTTAGTGTTAATCCCCTGCCTGACAGCATCTCAGATCTCTTGGTTAAACAATCCTCTACAAATGCCACCTGATACTAATTAAAATGAAAGACTTCAGCTACTGTTTATTTATTAATTCAACCAAGGCTTCCTGTAAATAGAAAGAATCCAAGAGGGAGAAAGCTTATATTTGACTTGCAGATTACATCTGTAGAGTGTCAACTTTGTCCATGAAAATTAATGGTTTGTAACGTAGCTATTTATTTCCTCTTAGTTTACATCATGTGTTATGAGTAAATTATAAACAAATAGTAACTTCAATGTAATTACAAGTATAATACAGATAGCAAAAGGGAAAATTTCACTTGGATTAAAAAAAAGGCTTTTCATTTAGATCAGGGTTACTAATATAACATATTTGTAATGAAGTGATTGCTTTCAGTTGGGTGAGATAGAAAATCATTTCTAAGAGAAAAATGGAGATAAAAGGATTGCTGTACCCCGTTTGATGTCTTTAAAATTTTCAGAGCTTTTTTATTGAAATAAAAGGTATGGACTTTTAGGGTTCCCGACTTCATTTTTTTTTCTTGCTACAAAGATCTGTTTTGGATGAATATATCAAATTTATATATACAAATCATAATTTCTATGCTGATTTTATAAAATTCTAAGACAGTTCTTATCTGCTCTTGGAATAAGATATTGACTATTCCATTATAAATATTATACTCAAGTGATGCTGAAGGGACAGAAATTGAAAGTATTGATAAAAGAATCAGTACCACATTCTTACAACAAGATTGACGACATTCTCTCTATTTTGATGTAGGAATTTCTAGTTTTAGGGTTTCTCAGTTGACTCCACCACTGCTGCAGTGGCAGTTAATATTTACGAATCAGCACCTTTTCTCTCTCTATTAATGTGGTGAAGTTTTTCTAACTGTAGACATCCTAAAAGTGTGCTCAGTCAGAGCACTTTTGATTTTTTATTTTTATTATTTTTTATTTTTACTCAGTTTTAAAAGGGTATTTGTGAAATTTTAATGAAAACATCTCTCTAAAACAAAGTGGCCAATTTTTACCACAACTTCTTCAATTCTACCTATGAATTTATAAAGACTAAACTCTCGTACTTCCCTTTCTATGTCCACATCCTAAGAATGTGTCTTCATGGGAAAAGGCCAGCTACTTCCTATACTTGGTTTAAGGTAACAGTCACATAAGTCAAGGCATCCTGTAGAGAATACAGGGAGGCCAGAATAGATGGAACTGGTGCATTGCTCTCTCTCTGTGACCTATTACCCGGGCTCAAGGATGTAACAATGTCTCCCCTATACACTATAAACCAAGTGTTAAGATGTCTGGGGATTTTAAATGAGAAGCCCTACCAAACCTTGTTGTAGTGCTCATTATTAGTAATACCCCATGATTTGGAAGACAAAGGTGGCAAAAGAAAAAACCTGAGAAGAGGCAGTAGAAGAACCGGAGGGCGGGTGCTGCAGGTTACCTGACAACAAAAGCAATTGACCATCCATGTTGAGAGATCCAATCTGCAAAAACAAACTGGGCTGACATTAGGGAAGAGATAAATATTGTTAAACCTTCTGTGCTTTTTCTTCTAATGTTTTCTCTAAGATTTAACAGTTCTCCAGGGTTTCTAGAAAAAGCTATTTCCAAACTTTTCTGATAAAAGCTAACTCTTTCCTATGCTGCGTTTTTCTTCTCTCACAAAGCCTAAGCGACATTAGAAAGGGATTTGTTTCTCCTACTCTACTACTAGTAATACTTTCTTTTACAAATATGTAGATAGCATGTGTTACATGTCAGGCACTTGTCTAAGGGTTTTACAAATATCACTTATTTAATCTTCATAACACTCTATGAGGACAGTGCTATTATTATCTACCAATTTCCAAGGGAGGAGATTGAAGCACAGGGGGCTTATGTAATTACCTGACATCTTACAGTTAGTGGGTGGCAAAGCTGGGATTGGAAGGTAGGCTTCCGTCTATGATTTTTCTTTAGCTCAGGAAGAGAGTGACCATTAAAGGTAAATGTCCATTATAAATGAAAAATAATATCTGAAGAATCCTAATGATGAGTCATATTTTAATATTATTAATAAAAGGTTCTTTGGGAAAAGAGAATTACATAAAAATTCTTACTCTTTTTGCTTTTATGTTAAAAATTGCTTTTCAGATTAACTACAAACGAATTTAAAAAGCAATAACATTTCAATTAGTAGCATTAATTTATGGTGATAAAGTAAAGTTGCATTTTACAGAAAAAAAAACATATTATCTAAAACCTGGTTTTACAGTTAAAGTTTACAAAACATGAAAATCAGTAAAATAAATGAAATCAACATTTTGTTATGAGAGTGAAATTAAAGTCAAACTTTGGTTTGCTGATTCAGAATAACAGAACCTCATGTATAATCATAACAATACTAAGAGCAATTCTCAAAATTCAGTTGTAATTAGGTATCACATGATACATCTGTATAGTTACCTTATCCACTTGAAGTTTACCATGGTTTCTTTACAAACAATCCCTAACCAATAATAATGGGAATACAAAACCATAATATAACATGTAATTTTAGTTTTTATTATTGCAAAACTGGGGAAAAATACTTAGAGATGAAAATCATTTAGTTGTACAAATTCTGTTATAATTAATCCAAACCATTTTGGAAGTGACTTGAATGTAAACTAAATTGCGTTCCTATTTTTAATTTTTATTTTATCTTCAGCATTGAATGTTTGCCCCGAAAAATTCTTATTTATGCAGCATGCAATGACAGCTTTTACTCTTCATTTGGTAGAAATCTATATGTTATATTTCAAGCTTATGTCTGCTTTTTTTCATCATCCTGAAACAAAGTGGTAAACTATAATGTTGACATTTTTATAGTGCCAACTCAATATTTCAATTTACATAAGAATATAAAGTCACATTTTATTAACTCTTGCATGTACAATTGCCAAATAAAAGTTTTAAAGCAGACTATTTCAGATTTCAGTACAAAAGTAAGCCCCCTGTGCTTCAATCTCCTCCCTTGGAAATTGGTAGATAATAATTGCAATTTATTTTCTGTAAAATGCAACTACAGTTTATCACCATAAATTAATGCTACTAATTGAAATGTTATTGCTTTGTAACTTTTTTTTTTTTTTTTTTGGACACGGAATATCACTCTGTCATCCAGGCTGTAGTTCAGTGGCGCAATATTGGCTCACTGCAACCTCCGCCTCCTGGGTTCAAGCGATTCTCCGGCCTCAGCCTCCCATGTAGCTAGGACTACAAAAATTACCACATCCAGCTAATTTTTGTATTTTTGGTAGAGATGGGGTTTCACTGTGTTGGACAGGCTGGTCGTAAACTCCTGACCTCAAGTGATCCACTTGCCTCAGCTTCCCAAAATACTGGGATTATAGGTATGAGCCACTGTACCCAGCCTTAATTCTTTAATTTTTTATGCTAGAAAATGATGACAAAATGTAAGCTAAACATGCTTAGTGACACATTAAAGTTTAAAAATTGTCCATCCACTTTTAGTATAACTGAGTAATTTCCTACAAAACTACAACCTTGTAGCTGAAAGCTATTAACTCTGGATAAAATAGATAAGACAACTGGAGAATGAGCAAAAGCAGACTAATTCTATAAGAGGTTTAACACTTGGAAAAAATAAACGTCACAGGGTGAGTTCCCCATGTTCACAGCTTTTAGCCTGAAAGCTGGCTGCAGATAGCCCAGCACAAGGAGGCAAAAATTCTAAAAGAAACTTGCAAAATTTCTTATCTGAAGAAACAGAGGATAAATATTTGGAATAATCACAGCAACTAAAATGTAATGAAGTTAATCCCAGAGAAAAGAGATACTATGAGGGGAGACTGCAAACCTGTGTTTAAACTGCCCACAGATCTGGCTAAGCTTTCAAACATCCAAACATAAGACAAACTCAGAGAAGCCCAAATAAATATAAAAGAGTTGAAGTGAGATTTGAGCTGCAGAAGGTTGGGTCTAACCAATTCAATTGCCAACTCAAATAAAACCAACCAACAAGACAGAAAACAGCAGTTATTGAAGGAATATAACCAAATTCAGAGTCTCTTTGAAATAACATTCCCAATATTGAGGAAAATATCCAAATTAGTTAATATATGTAAAACCAGAAAAATGTGATTCATTCTCAAGAAAAAAGACATTCAACAGGAACCAGCTCTGAGATGAAGCTCATGCTAAAACTAGCAGACTGAGATTTTCAAGCAGCAATGATAATTATGCTACTATAAATAAAGGAAAATATATGTGTAAAAAGTTAAAAGAAATTTCAGTAGAAAGGTAAATTATTTTTAAAAATCAAATACAAATTATGTTTCTTAAAAATGGAATATTTAAAGTTAAAAATTATTGAGTGGCTTTAATAGTAGAATGAGGAAGCCAGGCGCAGTGGCTCAGGCCTGTAATCCCAGCACCCCTGGAGGCTGAGGAGGGTAGATCACGAGGTCAGGAGTGCGAGACCAACATAACCAACTTGGTGAAACCACATCTCTACTAAAAATACAAAAATTAGCCAGGCATGGTGGCTTGCCTGTAATCCCAGATACTCAGGAGGCTGAGGCAGGAGAATCACTTGAACCCAGGAGGCGGAGGTTGCAGTGAGCCGAGATCACACCACTGCACTCCAGCCTGGGCAACAGAATGAGACTTTGCCTCAAAAAAAAAAGTAGTATGAGGAGGAAGAAACAGTGTCAGTGAACCCCAGAGAAATTAATAAACAACTTCTAATATGAAAAAAAAAAGGGGGGGAGAAAAAGAGATTAAAAAAATCTATCTTTTCTCCAAATATTCTCTATAGGATAACTTTATGTGATTGTTACCTTAAACCAAGTATAATAGACAATATCTGGCCATTTCCCCTAAATATAATTAAATATTGGAGCAGGCCTTTGAAAGGTAAATAAAAATTAAAGGATTGTCCAAAATAAAGAATTCCAAATTTTAAGAAATAAAAAGTAGACAAAATAAGTAAACAGTCCAGAAAATGGGACAAAAATAATTCTTGATACAATTACAAGGGCAGTTTAATAACATTTTGAAAGTTTGACAACATAGAAGATTTTGGAGAATGTAAAGCATTGAAACTTTCATCCACTATTCTTGTACATATAAATAGACATAGTCATTTTGAAAAACAATCAATTTGGAAATATGAAGTCAACTAAAATATTCAAATGCAGATATATACACACACACACACACATATATATATGTACATACACACACACAATTATAGGTATATATTTGTATACCTTAAAGAAATTCTGGCATTTGGGGCCTTAGTAAATAGAAATAATATCATTAATTTAAAAAGTTAAAACATAAAAAATATCTATTAACAGAAGAAAAAGTAAATTTTGGTTCAATCATTGAGAGAAATTTATACATGAATTAACTACAGCTACACAGTTTGTGAATCTCCCAAAACAACAGAGTAAAGCAAGATGCAGAAGAATCAATGCATTAGGCTATCAATCACAAAAATGTAGTATGCAAAATAATACCATGCATATTGTTTTGGGGGGATACAGGCAGCATAGCAAAAATATAGCAATATGGAAATTATTACCATAAGTACAATATTAAAGAAGGCAACATTTACTTTCAGTGAAATATATATATATATCTGAAGTATATGTTAAGGAATTTTGACAAATACACATATTCATGTAACTGTCTCTGTAATGTAATATAAAATATTTCCATTATGCCATATTTTCTACTGTCTTTACCCTATCAATTTTCACCTCTTTGTATGATTTATTTCCATAAACAAAATAAAAATCATTTTTCTTGTACTTTTCTTGTACTTTATGTAAATGGAAATTTATAGTATCCACACACTTAGACTGCCTTTTTTCACTCAACATATTATTTTACATTTTGAAGGGAGTTTATATATACATAAGTACATATATATATACATATTAGTATATATAAATATATATACTGATACTGATACATACTTATGTATATATAAGTATACATACTTATACATAAGTATATTATACATAAGTAAATATATGTTATATAAATATACTTATATATATTTATTCATATATACTGATACTAATATATACTGATATATACTTATGTATACTTATATATATATACTTGCATATACTGATATATATATATTTATAACTCATTGTTTCTGTGTTGCTGTATAGGAATCCACTACGCAAGTATACTGCATTTAAAAATGTTTTGTATTTGCTTGTTAATACACATTTATTTGATGCTACATTCAATATTATGAATAAAAGTTCTGTATACATCTTTGTAGAACTCATTTTTGGCACATTTTTGCATTTCTTTTTGATACAGACCTGGGAGAAAAGCTATATCATAAAATAACACAATAGTCAATTCTTATCTGCAGTTTTGCTTTTCATGGTTTCAGTTATCCACAAACATGGTCCAAAAATGAATAATACCAGAAGTGCACAATTTATAAGTTTTAAATTGTATAGCATTCTGATAAACATGATGAAATGACCACTGTACATGTCTGTCCTTCCCTGGATGAGAATTATCCTTTTGTTCAGCATTTTCAGACTGTGCATGTTACCTGGCCATTAATCACTTACTAGTGATAAAAAGCTAGTATTCTTGGTTGTCAGATGGACTGACACACTATTGTAGTGCTTGTGTTCAAGTGACCCTCATTTTACTTAGTAATGGCCCCCAAAGTACAAGACCGGTGATGCTGGAATATTGCTGTAACTGTTCTCTTTTATTATTTTTTATTATTTATCTCTTAATAGGCCAAAGTTGTAAACCAAACTTTATTACATATACATATGTATAGGAAAAAGATAAACAGTATATGTAGAGTCGGGTGATAGCTGTGGTTTCAGGCATCCACTGTGGGCCTTGAAACATATTCCTGGCAGATAAGTGAAGTTGACTGTAGTGTGTTTACTAGCATTAGAAAATTCCAGTTTACTATACCCTAGAGCAAATGGACTTAATAGCTATTAACAGACCATTTACCAAATAACTACAGAATATACATTCTATTCATTAGCATATGGAACATTCTCCAAAATACACTATATGATCTATTGAGACAAAACAAGTCTCAATAAATTTAAGACAATTGAAATTATATCAAGTACTCTCACTGACCACAGTGGAACAAAATTGGAAATTAACTCTAAAAGGGACCTTCAAAACCATGAAAATACAAGAAAAATAAGCCACTCTTGAATGATCCCTGGGTCAACAAAGAAATCAAGAAGGAAATTTAAAAATTATTTGAACTGAATGATACTAGTCACACAACCTATGAACACCTCTGGGATACAACAAAGATAGTGCTAAGAGAAAATTTCAAAGCCTTAAATGCCTACATCAAAATGTCTGAAAGAGCACAAATAGACAATCTAAGGTCATACCTCAAGGTACCAGAGAAAGAAGAACAAACCAAACTCAGGCACAGCAGAAGAAAAGAAATAACCAAGATCAGAGCACAACTAAATGAAATTGAAGCAAATAACAACAAAAAAATACAAAAGATAAATGAAATAAAAAGCTGGTTCTTTGAAAAGATAAAATTAATAGACTACTATCAAGATTAACCAAGGAGAGAAGAGGTAAGATGTAAACAAGCTCAAATTAGAAACAAAATGGGAGATATTACAACTGACATCACAGAAATACAAAAGATCATTCAAGGCTACTATGAATACCTCTACACACATAAACTGGAAAACCTAGAGGAGACGGACAAATTCCTGGAAATATACAACCCTCCTAGCTTAAACCAGAAAGAATTAGAATCCCTGAACAGACCAATAACTATCAGCAAGATTGAAATGATAATTAAAAAAACAAAATGTCAACAAAAACAAGTCCAAGACCAGACGGACTCACAGCTGAATTCTATCAGACATTGAAAGAAGAATTGGTACCAATCTCATTGACACTATATCACAAGATAGAGAAAGAGAGAATCCTCCCTGAGTTATTGTATGAAGCATAACCCTAATGCCAAAACCAGGAGAGGACATAACAACAAAAGAAAACTACAGAACAATCACCCTGATGAATACAGATGAATGTATATTCAAAAAACTTTAGTTTCCCAAAAGTGTGAGACTTCCTTGTAACTTATGTGAAAAATACTTTATGCATGTCTGTGAATTTCTTTAAGTAGGAGAGAAAGAATTGGAGGCATAAAATAAAGATTACAAGATGTTCTTTTCATACTTGGCTAAAGAATTTCCCAATTCCTAGTAAAAATTAACATCAGGTTGGATTATCTGTGGAGTATAAAGTGAGAATACACTTTCACATGGAGGGATTATAAATGAACGAATGTCATTTGTAGCAACAGCAGAAAAAAGAAAGGTATATTGTTGACTGAGGAACTCTAGGATAATCACTAGAATCCAGGAAAAACATGATGGCTAAATGTAACCAACCCTGGAGATCAGTGGAAGAGTGAGAACTGTCACAGTCACAATTTCTTTTATACCAGCTTCCCATATAGAGTTATTTAAGATACTCTCACAAAGCATATAGAGAGATGCTCCTCAACTTCGGATGCGTTACCTCTGGATAAACCCATTATTCAGTTGAAAATACCGTAAGTCAAAAGTGTATTTTTTCAGTTATTGTATTTTCCGCTTATGATGGGCTTATCAGGAGGTAACCCCAGGTAAGTTGGGGAGCACACTGAATGCCTATCACTTTCATACCATCATAAAGTGGATACATCATAAATGAGGGATGTAAATCATATTATGTATATGCATTTAATGAAACATTTACATATGCACAAATACATATTTTAAAAGCTTTAGCAATTATATTTCTCTATCTTGCTATGTTTCCATGCAAAAATTCTAAACACAAGAAAGTAACACATTGAATTCAGCAACATATTGGTGGTTCCTGGACTAACACTTGCTCCTGCAAATGCAAAGTGCAAATGCACCTCTTGCAAGAAGAGCTG
>NW_012115433.1:4376538-4378144 GCF_000951035.1 Colobus angolensis palliatus
GATAACATGGCGAAACTGTGTCTCTACTAAAAATACAAAAATTAGCTGGGCATGGTGGGCCACACCTGCAGTCCCAGCTACTTGGGAGGCTGAGGCAGGAGAAAGGAGGTGGAGGTTTCAATGAGCCGAGATTACACCACTGCACTCCAGCCTGGGCGACAGAGCAAGACTCCATCTCAAAAAAAAGAGAAAATAGGACACTCGGCTTGAAAAAATACATCAGTATTGACAGGTTAGACAAAAAACAAAGATGTTTTAAAGGATGAAAAAATATACTACTGTAATTTACTACATTAGCCAATTTTGAGGAGAATGCATATGATGTTGTCTCTAAATGACGAGAACATCTGGCAAAATTTAATGAACATTTCTAACTAAAAAACAATTGCACCATTTGCTTTCCATATCTGCCAGTTCTTCAGGTGCAAATTCAACGAATCACAGATTAAAAATAGGTAGAAGCTGAGCCTGATGGTGCACCTATAGTACAAGCTACTTGGCAGGATGAGGTGGGAGGATCACTTAAGCTCAGGAGTCTACTTGAGCTAAGCAGTACAAGAACCAGCCTGGGCAACATAGGGAGCCTCTATCTCTTTAAAAGAAATTCAACATTTTTTTAAAAAATGCAGTACAACCACCTACACAACATTTGTATTGCATCAGGTATTATAATAACTTAGAGATGATTCAAAGTATACAGGAAGATGTGCATGGGTTATATACAAAGACTATGCTATTTTATATAATGGGCTTGAGCATCCACAAATTTTGAAGTGTGTGGGAGTCCCCAAACAAATTTCCCATGGGTGCCAAAGGGACTGTATTCCCTTACTTTGATATAGGTTATATAGCAAAACTCAATCACAAATAATATAACTACTGGAGGATATTAGAAGCATTTTCATTAAAGGTAAGAAAATATTAAAAATGAGTATTATTAACATTGATATCTTGCATTTTCCTAGAATTCATGCAAATTCAATAACAATATAAAGAGAAATAAAATGTAAATAATTAGAAAAAATAATCGAAACAGGCATTACTAGTAAATAATCTAATTGTTTACTTAAAAATCTGAGAGAATCAACTGAGGCTATCATAAAAATCAGCACATTCAGTAAGGTGAGTACATAACAGACAAAATTATCCTATAAAATATTTAAGTGAAACATGGTGAAATTGAAATCTCAATTGATATTAAATAAATTCAATTGTACTTAGGATTGAATAAAACCAGCAATAAAAGCAGCAAAATGAAATTGTCCAAGTCCTTCATAACTATAAATCATTGAAAGACATTAAAGTATTGAACATAAGAAAAGACATATAGGCCAGGTACGGTAGCTCACACCTGCGATCCCAGCACTTTGGGAGGCTGAGGCAGGCAATCACCTGAGGTCAAGAGTTCAAGACTAGCTTCACCAACATGGAGAAATCCCATCTCTACTAGAAATATAAAATTAGCCAGGCATAGTGGCACACACCTGTAATCCCAGCTACTCGGGAGGCTGAGGCAGGAAGGCAGGAGAATCACTTGAACCCAGGAGGTGGAGGTTGTGGTGAGCCAAGATCACTCCATTGCACTCCAGCCTGGGCAACAAGAGCA
>NW_012115433.1:4381149-4383038 GCF_000951035.1 Colobus angolensis palliatus
CCATGTTGGCCAGACTGGTCTCGAACTCTTGACCTCGTGATCTGCCCACCTCAGCCTCCCAAAGTGCTGGGATTACAGGTGTGAGCCACTGCACGCAGTTGGCTTAGCACTTTTAAGAAAAAGTTTTCCTTTAGATTTTTAAAAATTCTAATATAAAACAAACACTCATGCTATCTCTGTAAGTCCCAGTAAGAGCAGTAAGACACACCACATAAGCTACTGTAAATCAAAGATTCATATCATAATTTTAGGATTTTCTATCTTTATCCTTTTGTGGTAATCAAGTTTTCTGGGTGTAAAATGTAGTTCTTATTTTCAAGTGGTTTTCTGTTAATTTGGAGGATCACTAAACTTCAGAGTACTTGTATTTTTTCCTGTTATTTTAAACTTACACAGAGAACACTTTTACTGGGGTTCTGGTACTTGTTTGTACTGGCTGGTAAGAGATGATTATTAAATTATCAGGAATTTTGCAAGCTGGTTGTTAGATACTTAGTAGCTGAAATTGGCCATGAGGGGAGTACTGATACCACAGAAATCAGCAAATCTACAAATTAGGGCCCTCCCCACCCCCCATGGTGCTTAAACATGTACTAGCATGTGACTGACCAATTCATTCCCTACGTGAGATGTTTCATCCAGGCGCACCCCTGGAGTAGGAGTTCAGCACAGACTATCAGAATGACCTGCACTCAGGCGCTACCGCTGTAGTACAGGCCACTTTCCTCCCCACAGAAATACTGACTCCTCAATAAGCTTCTGTATTAGTTTATTCTCACACTGCTAATAAGTCCCAGTAATAGCAATGTACAATAGCAATAGTAGATGTTAAGCTTTAGTGAGAGGACAAGAAGGTAAATATAGGTCTGGAATTCATTTGGCATAAATATGGATTTAAAAACTGAGACTAGATAAATTCTCTGGAAATAGAAGCATAACAAAGTAGGTGACAACTTCTGAAATCCTCTCTGTTAAGGAACAAAAAGGAAGAGAAGGTGAGAGAAAAAGGAGAAATGGGGGGGGAAAATAGAGGTATGCAGTAGATAATACTTTGAAGGAAAACAAGAGGACATTGGGTCATAGGAGCTGCCATCAAAATAATTTGGGGAAGCTAATTCATATCCCTTTCTTGTCCTAGTTTGTTAAATGTTTTAATTATGAAATCTGTTGATCTTTGCTAAATGCTTTTCTGTGTTTATTAAGACAATAATGTTTTTGCTATATAGTTTACTGTTATGGTGTGTTTCATTGGCTGATTTTTGTACGTGAAAACAACTTTTCATTACTGAGTTAAATTTTAGCTGTTCATGACAGCTAATCCTTTTAATATGTTGCAAGATGCAGTTTTCTAGTTTTTTTTTTTTGAAAATTTTTACATTGATATTCTTAAGAAATACTGTTATGCAGTTGTCTATTCTTTGGATGTCTTGATTTCAGTATCTGGATAATATTGATATCATAGAATGAGTCCAGATGTGTTCCTGTTTTCTTCTGTTTTTTTAAAAGTTTATTTAGATGTGTTCAGCTAGGTTGTTTCTGTATAACTTGGTTCATTGTATTCTTTTATAATTATTTTTATTTCTGTAATGTCAAAGGCAAAGGCAGCTCATTCATTTCTTCTTTTAGTAGTTAGAATCTCCTTTTTATTTTACTTTATTTTTTGGTCAAAAAGAGTTTCTCAATGAGAAATTTGTAAGTGAAAATATATGTTGTTTGATTTTCCATTCCTGAGTTAATTCACTGAGAATAATGGTCTCTATTTCCATCCAGGTTGCCGCAAATGCCATTATTTTGTCTTAAAAGTGCTAAGCCAACTGCGTGCAGTGGCTCACACCTGTAATCCCAGCACTTTGGGAGGCTGAGGTGGGCAGATCACGAGGTCAAGAGTT
>NW_012115433.1:4384833-4388042 GCF_000951035.1 Colobus angolensis palliatus
TTGGCTAACACATAGTACTTACTTGTTAAATACTTTGAAAATGAATGTTCATGTGTATAAACTTCCTGAAAAATTATAGCATTAGACAAAATAGAATTGATATACACAGATACTTTCTAAAGTATGGACAAGTTTTTCTGGATCTGTCATTTTCATGCTCTACAACTTCCCAGGAGATGTTTGTCATTTTAGCTTATTTAGAATTTAACTTCTATTTGGTTAGAGAGCAACTCCAAGTCCTTGGAAAACAAAGCTACTGATACCAGTGTTAGGTGCTTTCAGTTTTCATTTACTTGAGCTGCCGATGTTGATGTATGTAGTTTAACTATATCTTACTGCATTCTGTTAATATTTCCATTTGCGGGAGCACTTTTCCATACATATGTGTGTGTGGTTGTCATTGTAAATTAAATACCTTGAATTCTATTTGAAATCAGGTGGGGTAATTGCTAATAAATAGATATTTATGATAAAGCACATTGAATAATTTTTGAGTCTATCTTTGCCATTAGTTTAATGACAATTTATAGTTTCGTATTTTAAAGATTATAATTCCAAAGTTATTTTATATTTTGGGGAAATTGTCTGCAAAAGAACACTAGAATTCTCAAAATGTGTATTGATCTGTAGAGAAGACAGCCAGAGCTGTCAGTTTCTTTATATATTGCAGTGTGGTTTCAATTATGCATAGTGAAGTGGATGGGGTACTGTCCTGACTTCCTGTGTCTGTACAAGGCCACGTAACCCTTGGGCTTTGGAATGGGAATAGATAAGGCAAACTATGTGTCTGATGGAATGTTCAGTTGTCAAACTCATTGTCTGCATAATCTCTGATTTTGTATTGTATTACCTCTGTGGGCTTAATTATTGGATTTTCTTGGCATGGTATGGGAATAAAGATGAATAGTTTAAAAAAGAAAAGCTGATATTCTTTCAAGTTCAAGATTTTAAAAATTCTTGAAAGAAGTAAAACTTCCCTAGTGAATCTAGCTGAGAAATTTTTATTGTAATTCAAACCGGCTACCATACATTGCCTCTCATCCTTTATTCTTTGCCAGTCTAATACAAAGCCATTCTTCTTGAATAAAATACTTTGATTTTCAACGAAAGAAATATTTTTAACTTACCTTTTCTTGCCCTCCCAGATGGAAACTGAACTCGCCATCAGAGTTAATCTTTTTATCCATTAACAATCCATTCATCTTTTTTCTTCCTTCCACAGAATTAACTGTCTGCTTGGTTAAATGTAAAGGAAGAATTACAAATAGCCAGCTTCCTAAAAAGCAATGTATTTTGTACATTAGTAAGCCCAATTGGTGCAAGATGTTCAGTTTCAGTACAGTTTAACAAGTCTCTTGTCAAAATGTTATATTTTATTGCAGTAACCCCAAATAATCCACCCCCTTAGCTATCATTTGCCTGTAGTTCAGAGTAAATTCCTATGAAACAAAAGCTCTACTTTGTCTCACATAATGCTAGACACCTGTTTGCTATCTCAGGCAAATCACGATTGTTAACCCTCATTGCTAATCATGTTTTCAAGAAATATGCCTCACTTGCCTCATCTGTAAGAGAAGTGGATTGCATTGAATGATCTTTAAGGCTTTTATTTATTTAAAAAACATGTATAAACCATAGTTATTCTATTCTAGGTACTGTGTGGTAGTTAAAGACTCTGGTTAGAGATAGGCAAAGTGTTTTTTTTGGGAAATATGGAAAAACATAGCTTAAGGGTTTTTTTTTAAGTGCTTAGAAGTAAAATCAGTGGGTAAAACGTTTAGAAAAAATAGTGTCTGTGGGAGGGGAGGAGGGCAAAGGATGCTGAGTCTGCTTACTTGGTGGTGCTGTCCCTCCCTCCCACTTGGTGAAGCTCTGCCTGTTGCTAAATCCGTCCTAAGCTGAGAAAACAGCCATCTTCCTAGATGCACCTGCTGTGTTAAGCTGTGAATGTTTGCAATGCTGGTGACCCTCCATATCAGAGGACATAAACCTCCCTTTGGTACCTTTGTCTTCCACCGCTTCGTATACTCAGTGTTCTGGCAGGACTAGGCAGCACCCTGTTCTAACCACACACCAGACGCATTGCAGCTCGGCACATCCTGTTCCCTTCATCTGAAATCTGTATGTGCTCTGTCCTAGCCGTTCCGATTTTTAGCCATCACTGAAGCCCTGGCTAAAATGCCATCTCCTTCAAGAAGCCCACCTGTATGTGGTTTCTCTCTCAAGATCATGTCATGCAGCTTTATATCATACTTGCCTATGAACTGGTTTTGTTTTCTTAAAATTTAAGGTTTTACTACACAGGGACTAGTGAGTGAACTAATGACTAATTACTAATTTTTGTTTTCTCTCTCTTGCCTTAGTTCCTAATACAAAGTAAATAACAGTAGATTTAAAATCTGTACAAAAATGTGTCTCCCTAATTCCACATTCATGTCCTCTCTAATGACTTTCTTTTTCTGCATTTTATAGGTTTGAGAGCGATCACAGCAGGGCAGATAGTATCCATTAGGCAATAATGGAGTGAATGTCTTATATTTTAACATGTTTTTGAACCAATCATATTTTTTCTAGATAAGACATATACTTTTTTCATCATATCTTACAGATCATTATATAAATGAGTTTTATTCTTCATTTTTATTGATACATAATATTTGCATATATTTATGAGGTGCATGTGATATTTTGTTACATACACAGAGTGTATAATAACCCAGTCAGGGTATTTAGAGTATCTATCACCTGGAATACTTACCCTTCCTATGTGTTGGGAATATTTCAAGTCCTGTCTTCTAGCTATTTTAAAGTATACAATGTGTTATTAACTGTAGTCACCCTGTTATTTTATTTAACACTAGAACCTATTCCTTCTATCAAACTGCATGTTTGTATCCATTCACCAACTGATTTTCTTTCCCCCCACTAATCTCTCATCATTTCCAGCCTATGATGTCTATGGTGTCCATCATTCTATTCTCTACCTCCATGAAATCAACCAATCAACCTTTTTTTTTGTTTTTTTGTTTGTTTGAGACAGTCTTGCTCTATCTCCCAGGCTGGAGTGCAATGGTGCAATCTCAGCTCACTGCAATCTCTGCCTCCCAGGTTCAAGGAATTCTCCTGCCTCAGCCTCCTGAGTAGCTGGGATTACAGATGCCTGTCACCGCACCCAGCTAATTTTTGTATTTTTAGTAGAGACAGGGTTT
>NW_012115433.1:4395895-4401210 GCF_000951035.1 Colobus angolensis palliatus
TGACAGGTCGCTCTGTATACATCTGGGAGCAGGACTGCTCTCACGTCAGGTGCAGCAGCTGCATTTGTTTGGTGCCCCTTTGCACACACAGCCCTGGGCACACTTGGCACAGTCCACAGGGCAGCAGGAGCCGCAGCTCTTCTTGCAAGAGGTGCATTTGCACTTTGCATTTGCAGGAGCAAGTGTTAGTCCAGGAACCACCAATATGTTGCTGAATTCAATGTGTTACTTTCTTGTGTTTAGAATTTTTGCATGGAAACATAGCAAGATAGAGAAATACAATTGCTAAAGCTTTTAAAATATGTATTTGTGCATATATAAATGTTTCATAAAATGCATATACATAATATGATTTACATCCCTCATTTATGATGTATCCACTTTATGATGGTATGAAAGTGATAGGCATTCAGTGTGCTCCCCAACTTACCTGGGGTTACCTCCTGATAAGCCCATCATAAGTGGAAAATACAATAACTGAAAAAATACACTTTTGACTTACGATATTTTCAACTGAATAATGGGTTTATCCGGAGGTAATGCATCCGAAGTTGAGGAGCATCTCTCTATATGCTTTGTGAGAGTATCTTAAATAACTCTATATGGGAAGCTGATATAAAAGAAATTGTGACTGTGACAGCTCCCACTCTTCCACTGATCTCCAGGGTTGGTTACATTTAGCCATCATGTTTTTCCTGGATTCTAGTGATTATCCTAGAGTTCCTCAGTCAACAATGTACCTTCCTTTTTTCTGCTGTTGCTACAAATGACATTCGTTCATTTATAATCCCTCCACGTGAAAGTGTATTCTTACTTTATACTCCACAGATAATCCAACCTGATGTTAATTTTTACTAGGAATTGGGAAATTCTTTAGCCAAGTATGAAAAGAACATCTTGTGATCTTTATTTTATGCCTCCAATTCTTTCTCTCCTACTTAAAGAAATTCACAGACATGCATAAAGTATTTTTCACATAAGTTACAAGGAAGTCTCACACTTTTGGGAAACTAAAGTTTTTTGATATGAAAGGGCATGCTTCTGTTTCCAACGCTCCTGAAGTTCTTCCATGTGTTCCTCTATTCCTGTGGTTGGAATTCCTTAATTAGAAATCCTTTACTGGAAACTGAACTATCAAGATCACAATTTAAAGATCTAAGTTTAAAATGAAGGCAGAGGGCAGAGGACAGGGTTGCACGTCTACACCCAGAAACCAGATAAGACAAAGCCATGTGCAGGCTGGAAGGGGAAGCTGAAGGTTAAAAAGCCTGGGCCTCTGCCAGAGGAACCATCATGTTTCCTCATGCCGTGTGTGTGGAGTTGAGTGAGTAATGTATTGTACATATTGTTTGCTCCTAGATGAGGATCGCTAACTCATAGTGATTTCCTATAGCCATCATTCATTTAGTGTGAAGTGATGTTTGTGTGTGTCCTGAAATTCTGCAAAGACATTTATGGAGCCCAGCCTGCCATAGGCAGTCATCCAGCCGGAAGTCCAGTGTATGGATAAGTTTTGAGGACAAGGAATGGGTGCTCTGAACAAGTGAGGCACGTGCAGAACATGGAGAAAAAGCCTTGCCCCTAGAGTAGATTCAGTGGATTCAGTTCACAGCTCTGTCTGGATGTGACCTATACATGATGTTTCTTTTGGAAAAAAGTTAGAATTATGAAAGTTTTTAAATTGTTGGTAATTAAAATTTTCTATAATAAAAAATATATATATTGGATTTGCACCTAAGAATTATACCTAAAAATATAAATCTATTATATATCACTCATAAAATCCACTTTCTGTAACAGTGCAAGGTTTTACTGTTTAATAATTCTCAGAGTTGGATACATATAGACATACAAAGATTTATATGAACGGAAAAAATCTCTAACAACCTTCCAAGAACTCAATCTATTTTACATTATTTTAATGAAATAGCAATTAATATTTCATGCAGCCTTTCCACAAAGTAAAAAAAAGTATATGAATACAGTTTTCTGAAATTTATAAAAGCTCTGACAATTTGTCTCACATTTGCTCTTAATATGCTATGTCATAGGAATTTTTCTAATTTATTTATATGACAATTAAACTTGTCTATATTTACAGAGTACAGATATATGTATATATAGTGTAATGGCTAAATAAAGTTAATTATGCATTACCACACATTCTTATCTTATGTGTGTGTGTGTGTGTGAGTGTGTGATGAGAATACCTAAAATCCACTCTGGGCTATGTTAAAGCCTATTACTTGTGGAATCTAACAAGGACAAACCCATATAAACAAAGACTTAGAATAGTGGTTATCAGAGGTCAGGGTGGCGTTGGGAGACAGGGTGGTGATTGGGCCGATGACGATCAAAAGATACAAAATTTCAGTTAGGAAGAATACCTTCAAGGAACTAATTTAAAACACGGTGACTGTATCAATAAAAATGTATACCTGAAAATTACTAAGAGTAGATTTTAAACATTCTCACCACAAAAATATAATTATTTCTATCACTGTTTTTTTTCCAACAAAAACATAATGGTTTCAGCCACTCATTTATTTTAGCTTCATGTTTGTAGAACAAATGCAAACTCTTTAAAACATTAATATTTGAGAGAGAGTCACATAGAAATTCAAATTTTGTTCATTATAAAGCCCTTGTCTCGTATCATCATGGGAAACTTTTGGTCCTAAAAGACTTATGGGAATGTTCTAAGTAACTGGGAAATGCTTGTCTCTTTAGGAAAGAGAAGGAATAAAAAGCAAACATAATGCACGTGGGGAAGCCAGTCAAGTGTTCCAAGATGGCAGATGCTGCCATTGGAAGAGTTACTTTCAGTGACTTGGCATCTGGATATGCTTGATCTGATGAGGTAAAACATTTGACCATATTGCATTGAGGCTTTGTGTTCCAGATGAGCACAATCCAGCATAGGGAAGAATATGCTATCACTGCTCTCAGTAAATCCAGAATTGGAGAGAAATAGAAGGCTCCAAGTGTCATATTTTAATTGTGCATGTGATACTGTCAAAAAGAAATTATAAAGTTGATGAACATTACTTCCATGTAGTTACACCTTTTATAGCTAAATAAGCATACTTTTGACTCAATATTCCTATTACTATGTTTACACATGTATAAAATATTGGGATGTACAAAAATTCAAAACACTAGATTAAGTAAAATGATTTTTCAAACTATATGGAATTGAATATTTGGTGATACTTTCTATAAGTTAAGGAACTCTTGAGGTGAATGAGGCATATAAAGGTAATTTTTTGGATATATTTGCCAGCATGCTGTTAATTTAATAGTCAAATCGTACATTTTCTCATGAGAATCTGTTTCATAGTCATATAATTTTTGAAAATATTTTAGTTTATCACATTATATATAGTTTATTTAAATATGTATTTAAATATATTAACACATATATTTAGTTAATCCTACATGTATTTTTAATATTTCCATCCAGTTCTACAATATTTATAAATTTTATGTAATTTGAATGGGTTTGCTAGTCATATGAGTATTCAACTTAACACCTATTTTGTTCTATACAATCCTTAGCACAAGACGCATTGTTAGGTAGATCAGATGTCCTCACTTACTGCTCAGTAGAATCACCTGTGGAGTTTTAACATTACTGATGTTTTAGATCCAGGCCAGAGAACTTAGGTCAAAATATGTGCAGGTGTGGGCCAGCCCCTACTGTTGTTTTGTTTTGTTTTGTTTGGAGACGGAGTCTCACTCTGTTGCCCAGGGTGGAGTGCAGTGGCGCAATCTTGGCTCATTGCAACCTCCGCCTCCCAGGTTCAAGTGATTCTCCTGCCTCAGCCTCCCGAGTAGCTGGGATTACAGGCATGTGCCACGACACCCATCTACTTTTTGTATTTTTAGTAGAGATGGGGTTTCATCATGTTAGCCAGTCTGGTCTCAAACTCCAGACTTCAAGTGATCTGCCCACCTCCACCTCCCCAAGTTCTGGGATTACAGGCGTGAGCCACCATGCCCCGCCAGCAATGCTGTTTTAAAGTCCCCTGCTTAATCTAATGTGCAGCTGGTGTTATTGAGATACAGAACAGGTGAAGTTTGTTCATCTAAGCATTTTTTAAAATAAAAACTTGTAAGTAGCTTAAGTGCCTAATAAAATATTTGTTGATTAAATAAAATATAGTAAAACAGATGAAGGACTATTACATATCTATTCATATACTCGAAGCATGCTTAAGGTTATAAGATATTGCTCTCTCTATGTTTTCCTTGTGGCTACTGTAATAAGTTAACACAACCTTGGTGATTTGAAATCACTGAGAGGTAGTTTCTCACAGTTCTGGAGATCAGAAGTCTGAAATCAAGTTGTGGGCCTCATTCTGAAGACCGTAGGGACAAGTTCAGGAAAAAAATCGCGTTCCTGGTCTCTTCTAGCTTCTGGTGGCTATCGGCATTTCTTGGCTTCCTTGACTTGTGACCACATTACTCCAATCTCTGCCTCTGGCTGTACTTTGCCGTGTGTGTGTGTGTGTGTGTGTGTGTGTGACTAATCTCCCTCTGCCTCAGTCTTATAAGGATACGTTTCACAGCATTTTGAGACAGCCTGCATAATCCAGGATAATTTTATATCAAAATGTTTAATCACATCTGCAAAAACTTTATCTTATCCCATGGTAAAATCTATAGTTTTCAGGAGTTAGGACCTCTTATCTTTCAGTGGTACCATTCTGTCCAATACACTCCCTATATACTTTTTAACAGTTCAGCATGACCTTTAAGTTTGTTAAAATATGTGTAATTGAAAGGACATATATGAAATAATTAAAATTTATTTTCAGGAGGTTAGGTTGTGTGAGATTTTTATTTTTAATCTACATTCTATCTTTTAAAAAATATGAGTTCACGTTACAAAGATATGCAACTTATACATGGACATATATCGCAGTTGTTTCTGTGAGTAATGAAAACTGGCACGGCTGCATTGTTTATTTAGTGCTTACTGGATGAATATATTTATATGACATTTCAGATGGATGCCACACAAAAAATGTATTTGCTTTCTGTATGTTAACAGTATGCCTAGCAAGACAGGGAATAAATCCATAAAGTAATGTAAGATAAAACAATCAGAATCTGTTACCAAAAGAAAAAAGCAGAATACTTAGATAATCTTGCAGGTGAGTTCTACTAAATCTCAAAGATCAAATATGCTATTTGTATGTACTTTAAATTGTTCTAGAGACCAAATATAGATGAGAAGGATTTTTTTCCCACAAAACTAGAGTTTCAAAACTGAATACATGTGGTGCAAAGAGCCCAGACACACACAATAA
>NW_012115433.1:4401785-4415254 GCF_000951035.1 Colobus angolensis palliatus
TTTTTGGTATTTTTAGTAGAGACAGGATTTCACCGTGTTAGCCAGGATGGTCTCGATCTCCTGACCCCGTGATCCACCCGCCTCAGCCTCCCAAAGTGTTGGCATTACAGGTGTGAGCCACTGTGCCCAGCCAAGGCTTTCTTTAAAAGAGTTCTTCACTCTTTCCTTGCTCATCCAATAGATTTGGTGCATACCTTGAGTACAGATTTTGTCCCCGTATAATGCAATTTTTGGTGTGATCAGTACATTTATTTTTTACTTTTTAAAACTCAAATATCACAAAAATAGGGGGAATAAGATTTTGAACCCCTATGTATCCATCACCCAGCTTGATAGCTTTTACAATCATCGTTAATTCTGCCATTCTAGTTTCATCTAAAGCACCTGCTTTTACTTTTGAGCAGAATATTTTAAAGCAAATTCCTTACATCATATAATTTCATTAATACTTGGATATGTAGCTCTAACATATCAGAACCTAAAAATGAAATCATAACAGCCAACAGGTAAATGTGAATCGTAATGTAATACAATGAGTAGTCTGTGCTTAATGTTTTCTCATTTATCAGGATATATTTTTTTCATTGATGGTTTAGTGATAGTGTATTTGAGATAAGTGATAGTGTACTTGGGGCTTCTAAAACATGTGATCCTACATGTAGCCTCTGGGTCATGCTGTCCAGAAAGTAACTTTCTAGGAGGCAGGGTTGAGGCCAACCCGTGTTCCCTGCACAGACCAGTAGCTTGTGAGCAGTGAGGGGTGGTGGAGCCACACAACCCCAGTGTGAGTGTGACCATGTGGCTCCCAGACTAATTCCAGATGGAAGAATCCCATGCAGGAATACTGAGGCCGCTCAGCAAGAGGAAGACGAAGAGTCAAGGCTTGGTCTCCAGCATGCAGCTTCTGTGATATGCACTGATCTCGATGGTGCTGTTTTTCACTTGATCTTAGCCAAAAGGCCGAGAAGCGATGGTGGTGCCATTTTTCATACAGTCCGTGATTATTTCACCAATACCATGTTTATCGATTGTCTTGTAGGTATGAGAGCAAGGACTGGGTCCCAACAGAACTGGTAGCTAGTAAAATTCAGAAGTCACTTGACTTTTTCTTCACTTGCCAGTGAAATCAGTGATGAATGTTTAGTTCATCTTTGGTTTTTGTATCTCCCTCTCTTCTTCTCTTTACGAATAAACACAACCCCATGCACTTCTGCAATCAAATCTTATGAAGAAGATACTTAACCCACTACATCTCAAGGACATAAAGAAGGAACATAAGACCTGCATATTTGGTGTAGAAGCCTTTCATTTATACACCTCTAAGTGAGTTAAGGTTGTGGTAGAAAAAAAGGGGCAATGAATTAAGTGAGAAGAGATGAGTTAAAGCATGTATTCACTTGTCTATGTCTGAATATTCACATACAGGGACTTGCTTTTGGGTAGCTCTTTCATTGAAACCTAGCAGAGCACCTGATATATATCAGCCACTCAGTAATGTCTGGCGAGTTGAACTAAACTGAACTGATTAACTTAAGCAAATGAGAAGTTAGAGTTGAAAACATTGAAGAAAAAAAGATATGGGCTACATGATAAGATTTTCTTGACTTGTTCAGAAGGATTTATTGGAGAAATCAGCAGAAAAGATGTTGATGAAATAGTAGCCTAGAGTTAGTTTAGTAAAAATTCTTGAGTATGGTATGGCTGTTTGGATTGATTAGGGTGGTACAAAAGTAATTGCAGTTTTTACCACATTAAAAGTAACGGCAAAAACCACAATTGCTGTTGCATCAAACTAATAATTTAATTTGTAGTGGTGCCAGAATAGAAAATTTGCCTGTGTCTCTGGGTAATCAACTTTAGTACATGACTGACAAACTCTACAAAGGACACAGGAGAAGGGAACAGTGGTGACTTGTGGGTTTTTTCTTGTGTCTTAGGCTGACTGATAGCTATAGATGAGAAAGCCACCAGAATTTTAAAGGAACAAAGCTTTCAACAAGAACAATCCTTGCATTATAATAACCATGTTCTCCTGGGCCTTCTATTAGCTTTTTCTCTTCAATTATTCACTAGGTATATAAATAATTGTCAGAATATGAACGTGTGTTTCTAAAGTATTTCTAAGCCAAATTCTACAGCCTCTCATTACCTTGGGAACTTGTTCACAGAACTTGAACACCAAATATGGATGCAGGAAACTTTTACTCTGCTTGAGGCATTGTGTGTGTTTTATGAATGTGTCAATGACTCAGAAGTGCAGTATTTCAGTTCTTCAGTAGAAAATATTCAGCATGCTGTATAAGAAGCTGGGAATGCTGTTTTTAAACAGAAATTTAGAAGATTATTTTAATTATAAATGATAAATAGGATGAATTTATTGAAGTTTTGAGGGAAAGTCACCCTATTTATGTAGCTTTAGATTTTTTATCTTAAATTTGAGAATAGATGTTGTAGTCATTTTTGCATCAAATATGATGCATGTATGACAGATGCCAGTATTCAACATTTTAATGCTATAGAGAAAAACTTGGTTCATATTAAAAAGGGGGATAAGGCAAATAATTCAAGATATTGGCAAAGAGTAACTAAAATCTGAGAGAAACGAATAGCACAATTAGTCTTATGAAAATTTCTAGGTGAGAGTATCCATGAAGTACCTGAAGGACAAATGCCTGCAATTGAAGGCATTTAATTCTTGCCTCATCTTGACGATGTGATGATGGAGAATCTCTTTCCTGATTTTTCTCATTTATAAAATTAAGATAGAATGGGAATGAATATAAGAATGGAATGAAGCTCAAATGAATTAATGTATATACCTTAAACTTTCCCAGGCACACCATAGAATTATCAATCATAAAAATATTCTTTTTACAGCATATTTTCTTTCTGTAATATATAGTCCTTTATAAACAATGAGACCTCTCTTCAATCTAATATTCTAAAGCACTAATGGAATTTATTTCTAAGTATATTTTAATATTTCTTCTATGTTATATTCATGTTATAGGATTTTTATTTTATTTTGAGACAGAGTCTTTCTCTGTCACCCAGGCTAGAATGCAGTGGCGCGATCTCGGCTCACTGCAAACTCCTCCTCCCAGGTTCAGGTGATTCTCATGCCTCAGCCTCCTGAGTAGCTGGGATTACAGGCATGCATCACCAGATTATTTGTCTTTTAGTAGACACAAGATTTGGCCATGTTGGTCAGGTTGATCTCAAACTCCTGACCTCAAGTGATCCACCTACCTCGGCCTCCCAAAGTGCTGAGATTATAGGCATGAGCCACTGTGTCCAGTCCATATAAACGATTTTTAACATAATTCACCAAAGAACACCACAAGAGGGATTGCTGTCTTCTGAATGGGCTATATTGGTAGAAGGAGCAATGCACATAGGGTTAGAAATTAGGTTCTCCTTTCTATGCTGAACTTCACTGTTTTGGTCCAGTTCATTGACATTCTAGGTGGTTTTACAGAGAGAACTATTCATTAATCAGCTGACTCCAACTAAGGACTCCTGAGGGCTTAATGCTTTACTGAGTCCAGTTATGGTGATGCAGTTACTGTAATGAGTTTCAGTATTTTAAATCATAGAATGAAATTATCTCATCCTTTTGAAGGTCAATTTTATTCAATAATTTAGAGAAAAAGCTTAAATGGAATAATATATTTTTAATTCAAATAAGATGAGTCTTTGTAAACTAAAATACAAAATGTACACAACAAAATATGAGGTATAACATTAATTTCAGGTATAAAAGGGTTCCCTACTCTCCACATCCTCACCTATACTTGCTATCTCTTGTCTTTTTAATAATCATAATTACAGGTATAAAATGACATTTCATTGTGGTTTTGATTGGCATCCACATGTTCGTTAGTGATGTTTTCAGCCCCTTTGCCTATATGCATTTCCCATTTGTATATGTTTAAGAAATGACTTTTCAGGTTCTTTGCGCTTTTTTTCTTTTTTATTGGGTTATTTTTTGAGCTGTTTGAGTTCCTTACATGTTTTGGAAATTAACCCCCATATCAGATGCATGGTTTGTAAATATTTTCCCAAATTCTTTAGTTTGTCTCTTCATTTTACTGATCGTTTCCTTTGCTGTGGAGACCATTTTTCGTTCAATGCAATCCCATTTGTCTATTTTTGTTTTCATTGTCTGTCATTTTGAGGTCATAGGCAATCTTTCCCAGACCAATATTAAGGTGCTTTCTCACATTTTCTTTAATAGTTGTGCAACTTCAAGTCTTACCTTTAAGTCTTTAATCCATTTTGAGTTCCTTTTGCATACAATTTGAGATAAGGGCCTCATTTCATTCTTCTGCATGGGGACATGACGTTTCCCCAAAAACTGCATTTATTGAAGAGACTATTCTTTCCCATTGTGTGTTCTTGGTATCTCTGTCCAGTATCAATTGACTGTACATTCATGGATTTATTTATGGGCTTCCTAGTCTCTTCCCTTGGTCTTTATGTCTGTTTTTATGCCAGTGCTATGCTGTTCTTTCATCAATGCTTAATAGTTTTCAGTGTACAAATCAGTACAGCTCTTATAGAAAAGTACATGGAGATTTCTTCAAAAATTATAAAGAAACTACTACACAATCTATTAATTTCACTTCTGGAGATATATCTAAACAGAATGAAATCAGCATGTCTAAGAGATATCTGTACCCTCATTTTCATTGCAGCGCTGTTCACAATAGCCAAGATAAAGATTCAACTTAACTTTCCATCAACAGATGAATGGATACATAATATGTTGTATGTATATAAAATGGAATATTATTCAGCCTTAAGGAAGAAATTCTATCATTTGTGACAATATATATAAACTAGAGGATATTGAGTGAAATAAGCTAGGCCCAGAAAGACAAATACTGCATGATCTCATGTATAGAATCTAAAAAAGTCTCAGAGGCAGAGGGTAGAATGGTGGATACCAGGTACAGAAGTGGGCAAGGGGATTGGAAGGATATTGGTCAAAGCATAAAAAAGTTTAATTAGGTAGGAAGAATAAGTTCAGGACATCTGTTGTGCAATGTGGTGACTGTAGTTAAGAACAATATATTGTATTCAGGAAAATTGCCAAGAGAGTAGATTTTAAATGTTTTCACCACCCCAAAAAAGATAAATATGTGAGGTTATATGTTAATTAATTTGATTTAACTGTTCCTTCATATATAGATATAATCGAAATATGGTGTACAGCATTAATATATACAATTTTATTCATGAGTTCTTGAAAGATGATTAACCCTACCCCTAAAGTGATAATCATATGCTGCTGGCCTCCTACACCAAGAAAAACTCTGGAATATTCATTTAAAAATACACTTAGGAAATTACCTCCGTGAAAGAGCAACAACAAAGCAAGGGAAAGGATAGGGGAGCCGTAAGGAGGCCAGTCTGCATTTGTGAGTATGAGGTGGTGGGCTCTGGGGTGTCTGTGGTTTGGGCAGAGGATAAGTGAAGACCATTATTTCTGCTCATGCCTTGTCACCAGCTGTGGCTCGGTGTAATCACGGACTGTCTCTCACTGCAGAAGTTGGGGCCAATGAACACATCTCTGCAGAAGTGGCCACAGGAGTAAAACCAGGGAAGAGCAAAAGTTTCTTTTATAAAAGAAATCAGGAGCACACTGTCTAAACCTCAAACATAGGTTTATCTACAACTTTTCTGTAAAACTCCAGGACTGTCAATTATGATCTAGAAAGTGTCTTTACAGTGCTAAAGGGTTGTTTTGTAGGGGTTAACAGGAATAATAATAAAATTTTATTATTTTGCAATTTTTACTATTCTGACACTGGGTTTATTCCTTCTGGAACTCTCTTCTCCCTTCATACATTTTAATACATTTTGCATGAAACAATCTAGCATAGGGCCTTTTTCAGCATTCCTTTCTAGAGAAGACAATACCCCAGGAAAATATGAGTTTATAGGTCAAAATAAGCAGCACTCTACCTGCAAAAGAAAAACAACAGCTTACATGTGACACAGATCACATATGGCATATCAATGGTAAAAGGTAAAAGCACTTTAAAGAGTGGAGTTAGGAAAAATGGTTATTCATCATTTTAAAGAGGATATTTGGTCCCTATCTCACACAATATGTAGAAAACAATTCAAGGTAGATAAAGAACAAAATTTGCAAAAACAAAATTGTTAAACTTCTTGTTAAAATTATGGGTAAATATCTCTTCTGTATAGAAAAATTTCTTAAACAGACACAAAAAAGCATCAGATAAATTTTTATTAACAGATTATATAAAGTCAAGAAATTCTTTTTTATCAGAAGATAATTCAGTGAAAATGGAAATGTGGCTACTATACTGGGAGAATAACATCCATATTACCTAATGGATTAATATGGGTACTGTCTGAAACAGAAAGCCCAATGTAGAACACTAGATAAAAGACGTAAACACATTTCACAGAAGAGGAAGCTCACATGGTATGGCCAATAAGAACATGAACCAAGATCTCTTCTCCTTAATAATTTGATAAATATATTTGAGACTACAGTGAAACATTCTCATTATATGCCAATTTTATTGGAAAAATGTCAAGAAATGTTAATATTTTCAGTATTGGAGAGAATGTTTATCAATAAGAAAATTAATTGTTGTTGATTAAATTTACAACCACTTTGACATTTTGACATTAGATATTGAAATTGAGCATTCATACAGCCTAAAACCTAGTAATACTTTATTAATACATATATATCTATATATATTATATATACACAAACATATACCTACATATGCACATGTATACACATATATCCATAAAATAACTTTTGCATATACATACCAGGACACAGGCACAACAATGTTCATAGAAACAGTATTTCAGAGTACTAAAACTACAGCTACTCTAGAAAAATGAGTTTTACTCATGTCTTAAAATATTTAAATCAATTTGATATTCTCTATTAATATCAAAGAAAGTAAAACAAAACATTGTTTTACTTGTTCAAGCATAAAAGCCTATGTGAAGAAACTGAGATACAGCATGAGAAAGATGAATGTGTGAATTTACCTCTGGTGACTAGTTAAGAGCAATATATTGTATTCTGAAAAATTATTAAGACAGTAGATTTTAAATGTTTATCAATAAGTAGATTTCAAATGTTTGCCAACAGTTCCAAACAAGGCTGAAGTGTAAAATAATAAAGCCTTTATTGTGGCATTATTTCCAAAAGGAAACCCTTAAAAATGTAAAATGTTCATCAACAGGGGAAAGGTTGAATACAATATGAGATATCTATAAAACTGAATACCGTGTAGCCTCAAAAAGAAGAAAATGTCTGTGTTCTGATAGGAAGTAATCTTTGGATTATACTTTTGAGTAAGAAAAAACAACAAAGGACAGGACAGTGTTTATAATATTTGAAAAAATAAACACTGGAAGGAGAAACAAACAAATTTTTTTTTTAAACATGGAGAGAGGGTGTACAGAGAAGGCAAATGCTCAGAATGAGGTTTTATATTGAGCTAATGCCTTATGGAATTAGAAAAAAAAAAAAAAAAACCTTTCCTGATAAGTAAGAGGTACCCACAAAGCCTGAATAAGATTTTGGATTTTTAGAGGAGGAATTCAAAAGAGAAAGAGACAATCGAGAATTTGTTTTAGTTTTTCTTGCTTTGTCCTACAACAGGTCTAGAACTTTGAAACTCAAAGGGGAAGGCTCGGAAAGTATTAGGCCAAAGAGCTAATATATCTTAGCAAGTGTTAGAACGGAGAATTAAGAAAGATGGCCATGCCCTTTCCCAAAGAGGCAGTAGAATGGGATAGAGGTGGATGAGGGTGTTTATGAGACAGTTTATTCCTCTCTTCTTAAGTGGGCCAGTTCTTTATCCATACAATAATCCGCATGAGTTTTTCTTCTCATTGCTGCATTAATAGTTTCCATCTGTTCCCTCCAATGAGCCAGGAGAATGCCATGTGTTCACACCCCAGGCTATCCTCACTTCTGAAATGGACTTCCACTTTGTCAATAGTTTGAGGCATTTTTAGTCTCCACTTCTACCTAACTAAAGGTAGAATCTTTGACATGTAGAAGATCAATATTGCATGAAATAAAACAGTTTAATGTAAGTGTCTGGATAGAGCTGGAAAACGAGGGAGATACCTTTACAACAACGTTGAGAAATTAGTATAATTATTCACATTTTGCAGATGAGAAAACTGAAGCTTAGGGAAGTTAGTCACTGGGTCAAAGTCACACATCGGTAACTGGTTGAAACAGAGATTTAACCTCACTGCTGTTTGATATTAGAATTGGTGTTAAATTCTATGCCTTAAATTGAAAAATAACAAGTTGGAATATTTAGTTTGACAATGCAGTCTCTTACTCTGCTTTGGATGTGACCACTCCTCATCTACAGAGGACATGTTTCTAGTTGGTAGGTGAAGTGTGATGATTTCCATATTTTCTTCCGACCTAGCTGTCTGTTCCATGTCAGAAAGTGGCTAATATTTCTTTTTCTTTTGAGATGGAGTCTTACCCTATTGCCCAGGCTGGAGTGCAGTGGCGTGATCTCCAGCTCCTTGGTTCAAGCAATTCTCTGCCTCAGACAGACAGAAGAGAAGAACACAGATTAAACTTTATGAAATCTGAGTGAATACTTCACTAAATTGGCCTATTGCAAGCTGAGGGGCACTTAACGCTCTGGATCTTGTGCTCCTCACCTACTGAGGGGATACAATGAATGAATTTTACATTTTTTGTGTGTTTTTGTTTTTTGAGACGGAGTCTCACTGATGCCCAGGTTGGAGTGCAGTGGCACTATCTTGGCTCACTGCAACCTCCGCCTCCCAGGTTCAAGAGATTCTCCTGCATTAGCCTCCCAACTAGCTGGGACTATAGGCATGCACCACCATACCTGGCTAAATTTTGTATTTTTGGTAGAGATGGGGTTTCACCATGTTGGCCAGTCTGCTCTTGAACTCCTAACCTCAAGCGATCTGCCCACCTTGGCCTCCCAAAGTGCTGGGATTACAGGCATGAACCACCATGCATGGCCGGATTTTATATTTTTGATGGTCAAGTGGATAGTGTACATTTGTGTACACAGTATAAAAGTAAAGCAATGTATCAACGTATCATTCATTCACTCATGTATTTAGCTACATAGGTATTACATGTAAACTGAATCAGGAATGTATCTTGTCTTCAGAATGCTTATTTTCATGATGGGAAGACATCATGATGCCCAGAAATAATTATGAAGGAAGATGAAAAATCAAAGAAATGAAAGTAGAGGTTAGAACAGCTGTCATAGACTTGACTATGGAAAAATAAGCTCATGTTTAATGTGCATCTTGTTAGCATTTGAAATTTATAGCAAAAAAAGCAAAGATACTCTTGACTCAATACATATATTTCCATTGTGAAAAACAATTTCCCCTTTTAAAACAGACAGATTTCAATAGTAATGATTGTCGTCACTATCTGAGAAAGGGCCATGTAATCTTCTATGTTAGTGAAATAAAGCCTAAGAAATTTCTGTGCTTAGTATTACCAATAATATGTAATAACGAATAATATTTTAAATTGGTTGAAGCTATTTTTTACTTCTACAGTATTATTTTTTAGAGGTAACAATTTACTTGTTTGTGACTGTTGGTAAAAGTGAAGACAGTGAAGTGTTTTTGCTAATTTTTCAATAGGCTGTAGACAAGTGGCTACTAGTATTGGTTGTTAAAGCACAACATTCCATCTTCATAAAGAGTCATTGGAAGTAATTTTCTAATCTTAGTGATAGATTTACTTTGAAATAAAATCTAGGGTGTGTGTGTGTGTGTGTGTGTGTGTGTGTGTGTGTGTATGACAGTGTTGCTGAATCGTAAAGGGAATATCATTAAAAACAAAAGGAGAAGGAAAAAAAAGAGTCTTTGAATTTCAGCAATATTCATCTCAATGACTATCCAATTCTCATCATGCACCTGTCTCTGTGCCCACAAAAATCCCAAAGGCTTTCACCTGGTTTCTGCATGCCCACAGGCAAGAGTTCTAATCTTACCAGTGATTTGCAGATTTGGTGATATAATTAAAAACAGTAAACCAATAAAATCAGCTAAAACCAAAAATCACTATTTTTACTTGGTAAAATTTATCTTGAGGAATCAGCCATATGTTTTATGGGACTGAAAATTTCAACTCTTTCCTTTCTTTTGACAAAAGCCTATGGTTTCTTTTTTGCTGTACTGCATGTTAATTGAGGATCCCAAGTATTAGAACATATTAAAATATTGTGAACACTCTAAAATTGCTTTGTCATTTTAGTCGATTTAGTGTGTGTATGTGCATATGAGAGAGGCTGGGAAGAGCGTCCATGTATTGATCTCTGTGGGAGTTTGGCTAAATCCTCACAAAAATACTTTTTAATGGATTTATCATTTAGAAAAAAGATCTATAAGTTTGTTGTTTCTGACATAAAAAACTTTGACACAAGACTCTGGATCCTTGTATGTTTTAGTTTTCTAATCTATAATGTGAAGGAGTTATTTGTTACTAACTTTATTCTCACAGTATTCTTAGCATAATGCAATTTGTGCTTACAAGATGTTTTAAAACATTTCAAGGAATGCGTTTCATGGTCGCAAGACATAAGATAGCTGTCTTTGAACTCTTCCACTGCCATTTAGAAATGTTTCATTATGTCCCTGAGAGCAGTTCTGTTTTCCTCTCGTTTGATAAACATTTTTTCTCGCATAAATTTTTTTTTTTTTTTTTTTTGAGACGGAGTCTCACTCTGTCGCCCAGGCTGGAGTGCAGTGGCACAATCTCAGCTCACTGCAAACTCCGCCTCCCAGGTTCACGCCATTCTCTTGCCTCAGCCTCCCAGATATTTTTTTTGGAAAATAAAAGCATCACTTAATTATCAGTTAACACAGAAAACTAAATGATTTTCTAGATTAAATATTGTATTGCACAAACATCATTTTACCTAGCAAGCAAAAAAACAAAACAAAACAAAAAAGCAGAGAATAATTATTTTAAAAAATACATTAATGCAAAAAGTGAGTAAAAATAAAATTAATCTCAACTTAAACATGATTTTATACTAATTTTACCAGAAATTTGCTCAGCAAATAGAAAATTGAAGCAAATGTGACAATATCAATTTTGGTAACGAGGCATATGAATACAAATCTAGTAGTTATAAATAAGTATAGAAATAATACATTTGTTAATATTAATAATTGTTAACAAACATAAGCGGCATACTGGCAGGAAGAAAACAGTTTTGAAATTTAAATTCAACTGTGATAATAGATATTAGAAGATGAAGAGAAAAAATATAGCAATGGGTTTTGTTTTGTTTTGTTTTAGTTACTTAAACAGTCAGAAAACATGTCTGCTTTAAGATAAGAGCATATCCTTTGGCGATCCTGCAGGAGGAATTTCAGAATGGCGGAGAGTGAGAATCTCTCCCTGCACTCATCTGTGAATTCCAACATCTTCACTGAGTCTCACAAAATCCTTTCTGATCCTGAGTAGAATCTCTTCTATTTTTAGTTCAATATTTCCAGCTACCTTTGTCACTCTTGGCTACTGTCCAGTATTGCCTCTAAAGCTAAGAAATTATTCTGTGCCACCTATACAACAAATTCTCCAGAAAACATTCTTCATGTATATTTAGTATATTTGAGATCAGTTCCCAGAATCAATTGCTTCTACCCTGTTCACTTCTTGTTTGGTCTTTTGTTGATTCTTATCTCTCCTTCAAATTCTGTTTTACTTACTTATTCCACTTTGAGGTTGATTACATAATGAGTTTATGGCATTATTAATTGATTAAACTAATGGTATTATGTTTTAATCCAGCAAAGTTGTTTATTTAAAAAATGAGGGGAGAATTCTGTTTCTGGGAAGATGGAGTCGTTGTGTTTTTTACTATTTCTTTTGCTGAATATGAGTAAAAACACTGGGCATTATATATAAAATAAATATAAGGTTGTAAAATGTGTAGGGAAGAATGCAGGCCAGAAAGCAGTTCTGGAACCTGAGTAACGGCATGGTGGTGAGTTCTCTGAATTTTCTTCTTGCAAAATATATCTTAGACTTGGAAATGAAGAAATTGACAACCTAGGAAAACCGGCAAATGCATGAAGGAGAAAGATAGCAAATGTATGAAGGGGAAAAATCTTACTTTTTCTAGCCAAAGAACTGGGAAATGAGCAAACTGGTAAGACAGAAAACTTTGAGACAATAACCATTCTACTCCAGCTAGACAAAACTGTAGTCCTGCTCTCACTTGTGGCAGTAAAAGACTGAGTAAGGAGACTTTCACCCTTGTGGGGCTATAAAGAAGTGTCCAACATTCTACCGGGGGGGGGGGCTGTCAGAAATGGTCAAATAAGGAGCTAGGACTTTCATCATTACCAGTTGGTAATAAGGCCCCTCCCCATGGTGTCATGGAGACCACATGGGCAGCCTGGATTGCCCCTCCCCACAGCAGTAAGAAGACCCCTTTCTTCCACAGGAAACAGTACCCTAGCCCATCCTCACTGTGGTACCTAAACATCCTTCAACAGGCTAGGAAAACTGACTAAATATGGGCATCAAAAAAGAAAATATGACATTGATTTATTATTAGAACAAAGATGAAAACAAGCATGATGACATTCCAACAGGCAATGATGAACACCAAAAAATGGAACTCTGAGTTTATGAGAAATTTCTTGAAATAAAACAAAATGTTGAAATCTAATTAGTGATGGAAAATGTGTATCTGGGAAAATAAAACCAGAATAAACAATACTGATACACATCCTAATAATGCTATTGGTCTTCAAAGAATGGAAAACTTCCCTCAGATATCCAGAAAAAATATCAGAAGGAAGAAAAATCAGATGCTTTTCAGACTTTGCTCAGTTACTTCTATACCAGAATTGGGGGGTGGGGTTAGCAAGGGGCACAAAGGACCAATATGTAAAACATTCAAGGAAAGAAGATCAAATATAAATGATATCCAGCCAAACTATTGCTCATCTATAAATATGTACACAATCACTTACCTGTGAACTTAAGGGAATGTTGTTTGAAGGAATTGAAGGAACCAACTGTTAATCTATTTCAGACCATGACAACATGACTGGAGACTTTCAGCATGAACCCTGCCATGATCATTAAATATATTTAAATGTAAAACGAAGGTTAAGAATGAGGGTTAGAATTACAGATATGTGTAATGATTATATATCTATTAAAATGGGAAGAATAAAAGGGAGAATAAGAACAAAATAGAAAAAACTTTAGGGTATTCATAATGCTGACCAATCTAGTGCTACAGAGAAGAACACCAAATATAATACAAGAGACTAAAATTGAAGGCAAAGTAGCTTACGGTAAGAAGGGAAAGAGTGGTTTCTTGCTTACTGCAAGAGTGGGAGTTAAATGACCGTAAATGGAGAGAGAAGTGTCTGAGGGTATTACATACGCAATCACT
>NW_012115433.1:4416965-4515159 GCF_000951035.1 Colobus angolensis palliatus
AGTGAGACTCAATCTCAAAAAAATAAATAAATAAACTATCTTTATAAAAAGGCATAGACAAAAGAAAAGTTTAAGTATTGATAACTGTTGAAGTTTTCCATTGGGTATATGGGGGATTCGTACATAATTTCTCTAATTTTTAGTGTGTTTGAAATGGTTATATTGAAATTAAAATTTTTTAACATTTATTCTTGTTTTTAAATACATGAACTTTGGAATCAGACCCAGGTTTAAAGTCCAAGTCTATATCTTTCTAACTGTAAGTTGTTGTCTTTCAAACTGCAATCTTATTTACATTCAATTTTCTAGACTGAAAAACGACTTCAATAATACCTGCCCCATTGTGCTGTTGTGAGTGCTGTGTTAAATGGCAAGTTACCTGCTTACAGTGTACCTAAAATGATTTGCCAAGCACACTGTGTTCTGCAAAGATAAATTTGCACTAAACAAGGACAGCGTCAGGCTGATGTCTCAGGTCGCAACATGAACCCCTTCAGTTGGCCTTTTTCTCTGTATTCATACTTCTTATGAGATTAAAGAATCCTTAGCAAACTGACACAGAATCAGAAAACCATTTATAAGTGGTTATAATTTAAAAGTGGAAGTCTAATGAGGAGAACACATAAAAACAAAGAAACAACAGAGACTGGGGTTCACTTGAGGGTGGAGGGTGGGAGGGTGGGAAAGAACAGAACAAATAACTATTGGTTACTAAGTTTAATACCCAGGTGATGAAATCTGTACAACAAACCCTGTGATATGAATTTACCTCTACAACCTTCACATGTACCCCCAAATGAAAAATAAAACTTGAACAAAAAACTCCAGCACCCTTGTGTAGCCCTGACCTTCCACGTTGCCCAGTTCCATAGGCATTTTGGCCCTTCTGCCATTTTTCAGAGCTGGAGTGCAACTGGCCTACTACTTTAGTTTTGATTGCTACATTGCATTTAAAAAACTTATGGAGTTTAAGTTCTTTTAGGACAATGGTTAGTAAAAATGTTCAATATAGGGCTGAGACTAAGGCCTAAACTACTGTTTGAACAGGGTGTGTGGTAGAAGCTGGAAAAAGCCTGGTAGAAGCTGGTATGTGCTATTTTCTAGGACTGTGGTTAATATCAAGTTAATTATCTGAGACAGTCAGCAAGGAGAAGCAGAAATTTCTCAGGCTGGGATGTGTGTCCAGCCATTTTGGCTCAGCCAAGTGATTTGTAATATCCAAATATCTTTCTTAATGAGGGTTCCATGCTGCTGTAAAATAACTGTTTCTGGCTCCACAGGTCTTGGATTTTGGGAGGACAGAGAGGTAGAGTAAAGGCAAGCAGAGTGAGAGAAAGAAACTAATTTTAAGAAAACACACACCCATTTAAGAAGTGACTGCCAAGTACATGAAAAAAAAAAAAGAAAAGAAAAGACAGACTGCTGGCACATGCCTATAATCCCAGCACTTTGGGAGGTTGAGGCAGGTGTATCACTTGAGGTCAGGAGTTTAAACCCAGCCTGGCCAACATGGCCAAACCCTGTCTCTACTAAAAATACCCAAATTAGCCAGGAGTGGTGGCGCATGCCTGTAGTCCTATTCAGAAGGCTATTTGGGAGGCTGAGGCAGGAGAATTGCCTGAACCCGGGAGGCCAAAGTTGCAGTGAACTGAGACTGCACCACTATACTCCAGCCTGTGTGGCAGAGTGAGACCCTGTCTCAAAAACAAAATGAGACAAAAATGAAAACATACGAAGCAAGAGCCATCACCCCGATGCACTTTACCCTTACCAAAAAAAAAAAAAAAATCTTAGTAATCTAAACACGGCTTTAAGAATGGTTAGGATCCTTGAAGTTCTGAAAAAGAAAACAGGCATGGAGACCTAACAGATAGATGTGAGAAGTACCAACTGGTAATCCTAGAAAAATATTTTTATATATAAATAAATCTTTGCATACACAGGATGTACTCTGAGTAGAGTTGAAGAGATAAGTAGTGAATGAAAGAATTAGAGCGAAATTTCTACAAAATATGCTAAAGATAGATAATAGATTAAAATAATGGCAAGGCTCTAAGGTGGAATGAAACGTATCTCCTTTAGATAATAGGGTGCTCACATCTTCAACTAGTAGATGAAGTTTCCTACAAAGACAAACTCATATAAGTCAAACAAAAGTTCCAGAAAAGAGAAAACAGATAGTTTAAAATTGGAGAAAAGAGATAGTTTAAAATTGGACAGAAATAAAGATTTGGAAAAATCCACAGTAAAATATAATTTCTTCTGATGGAAGGTGAGATGAGGACCAACAAACGCTCTTGGAACCAGATCCAGATGCAGAGGAAGCTCTCTCTCCTCATGGGCTCCATCCGTATCTTGGCGCTGTCAGGCTGGGGCTGCTTATTCTGCTTCTGTGTGTCTGGGAGAATTGCGGAATGATTGGACATTCTCAATTCTATCCCTCTGACATCAGAAGAAACTAGCAAAGTAGTCAGCACTTCCAATTTGGGTTCTTTACCTCTGTTCTCTATCCCCAAAACCAGGATTCACTCTCTCTATATCTCTAATGTTTCCAGGAGGTGAACAGGTGTCATTGGCTGGTCTCTCTGTCTCCTTAGCCCCTCTTTTCAGGGACTTGGTATTCTGCAAAGTCATATACTTTCTTGGGGCAAGACTAATGAGCCATTCTGGTAAGACTTACTCAGTTTCCTGCCTCACATTCTGGAGATTACATGTGCGGTCATTCAATACAAAAACAGGCATTTCTGACGTACATTCCTAGTCCCAGGACCCAGAAGGTTACATATCTCCTTTAAATAATATGGTGCTCACATCTTAAATGACTAATAGATGAAGTTTCCTACAAGAGTTTGTTCTGGGAAGCTCCCTGATGAGAGATGAGAGACCTGCATATCCCTGTTTCCCAGGAAGCCACATAGAGGGAGCTGAATCCAGCTGCCATTCTAGCTTCCAATTTTCAGCAGAAGACTCTGGATCCAGCTCCTCTGTTTGGCTTTATTCTCTAAGGCAGTCAATGTGACCCTCTTCCATTCATCCTCCCAGATTTGTTTCACTGACTGTGAAAAGTCAGTGAGTGCCTCTGGTCTCTGTGAAGTCAAAGTTGCCTCTGCAAGGTTTCACTGGGTCTGATTTTTCTGAGCTGCATGACATTGTGCTGTGTTTTACAGTTCGCAAAAGAGTGTCTAAATATCTCAATCCACACGAAGGGGCCTTTTGTCTTTCCTGTTAATGTGTGATGAGACATTTGACTTCAGAATCTTGATGCCTGTTCCAGCAACGCTAGTCATGGCTGTAGAGACAAAGAGATCCACTGATTGGTGACTATATCTAATTCTTAATTTCAAGACTTGCACAAGTTTCTGTGAATCCTTGTTAGTCTTCCACCTCTAAGGCCCATCCTGTTGCATTTTAGCAGCATAGTCTAAGCATAACTCAAAGTCTTCTCTATTCTTGAAATCTTGCTCAATATTCCATTTACCCATAGACTTTACTGAAGATCAGTGGATACTGGGTGCCCTTTCCAGACCACATCTTCTAGGCTGATACATTCATCCTCACCTGCTGTTCACCAGTCGGCACTGAACCCCTCACTAGGTGTTACCTTCAGTCACTGATCACTGCCTCCCCTAAAATATGCCTCCTCTCAGTGGTAACCTGTGACCAAGGACTAGTTCATATGGGGGTAAAAGGCCTGTCCCTTTGGTTAATTTGGGAAACCTCTGAAATGTGAACCCAGCCCCAGTGTCTACTGTAGGATTATCTCATAAAACACTTGCAAGTTGGCTTCTCCTACTTCCCAGTATTACCTTTCTTACTTCTTTACTGATGCGTCTCACAAAAATGATCTTCCAGTAAACCTTCTCCATGGAATTCTCCATCTCAGTGTTTATTGCCAAGAACTGAGTCAAAGAAACTTGGAATCAGAGATGGAAGACTCAAAGAAAGGAAAGTGGCAATGGCTTACTTTCCAGTAAAGGGGCAAGGAGGAGCCTAGCACTGATGGTAAAGTATTGATCATCCACTAATTGCTGTAGTAAGTGAGGCTATTAAAAGATGAGCCAGGGGTGAACTCAGATGAGGACATAAGAGAGAGTGTTTGTGCCAGCTGATGCAATGTCTCTAGCTGAAGAAGTATGAGAGGAATGGCAGCTTAAAGATTACAGATTCAGGTGATGGTTGCTGAACATCGTTGACTCTTTGTTATAGAAAGATAACTACAGGCCTAGGGTAATTAATCAACAGTCTATGGCAAATAGAGAAATCCAGGGGTTCTTCTTGATTACATCTAAAGCAATCCCAATATCTTGCAGCTGTTTCTGAGTAGACAGCAGAGAAAATGGTCAGGGTCTAATGGTGACAGTAAAGGAACTATAGAGAAAGTTGAAATCTCAGCCCCAGCCAAGCTCCTATAAGGTGATGGCCCTGAAACTTGAGATGGGGATCTTGGGTGATGCAGATGGAAACCTTTAGCAACACACATTTCACCTTGCCCCAGGATGATGTTAACTCTCCTTCCCTCTCTCATGATATAGTCCAATGGCACCTGGACCATCTGGATATCCTGGAGAACATCTTATGAGTTCATTGTGTTAATGACATCCTACTAAGCTAATCAGACTCTATGGGCAAGAAATAGCATGTATGTTGGAGGTCTTAATCTATGCATTCTAGAAGGTAGAAAATAAATCCAATGATAATGTAGGATTCTGACACATGAGTGAAGTTTGTAAAGATCCAGTGAGCGTGGGGCATGTTGGGACTTTCTTTCCCATGTAAGGGCAGATTATTGCAGCTCATGCCACTCAAAACTGAAAAAGAAGCACAGAGCATAGACCTATATGTGTTTTTGTGGCAACACATTTGGCATGCAGACATTCTGCTCCATCCTATTGAATGGGTATACAGAGGTACCTAGATTTTACTGGGACCCAGAGGAGGAAAGACAACCTGGGCCGCTTGCTCCAAAAGCCTGATCAAAAGCAAGCTCTATTTCTCAGTGTTCAGGGAGTCCCGTGCCAGCAAGAGAAACAGGGCAGAGGCCATAAGCTAGGTAAGCACATCTGACCAAAGTCATGTTTCCTCTCTTAGGAAGGGTTATAGTTTTTTTTGTTTGTTTGTTTTTTGTTTTTTTCAATTGTGTATCAGTTGAAGCTAGATTAAACTTCAAGTTCTACCTGGTTGTTCTATAAGGAAATGTCTTGAATTTTACTCTCATAAATACACATAATACTGGTGCTTTCTCTGAAATATCCCAGTATGCATAGATTGTGAGTCTAAGAATTTGGGGCTACTGAGGAGAGAAATGTAGTGCCATTAATCAGCGCTTAGTGCCATTGATACTAGGTAGGAAACTGAGCATTTATTGAGCCTCTTGTTGCTTGTATTTGATCTTTGTCTAAGCTCAATATGTGTGCATTTGAATCTGGGAAAGTGACACAGAACAAGACACCAGTCACAATGTCCCTATGAAAACCATTGCCGTGCTAGGGATTATATGACAACTCTTTAAGTTTAGAATCAGAACCTTCAGAGATTTGCACAACTTGGGCTTGGCATTGGTGAAGGAAATGCTTTTGTGGTGCAGCAATGGGCTTTGAGGAGGATGAAACAATCTAGTAGCTTTAGTTTAAGTACATAAAACAGCAAAATTTTCATCACCAAAGACTTTAGAGAGTAATCCTAATCCAATCTCTAAATCTTAAAGAACCATGTCCTTTATTTTCAAATGCATTTACATAATAAAATACAGCAACCAAGACCAATTATCTCAGAATGAGAAATAAAGCGATTTTCTCTCTAAGGTCATGCACATTTGCTCTTTTGCTCACTTTCCTTCTGGCTAATGGCATTGATCCATTAGCCCACTCACAGAGCTGAGAGTGAAATTTATAAGCCTGTCATATAGGGTAATTAGTAAGCATGTCGTAAACATAGGAATATAGTAAAAAAGGCATTGCATTAGGAGAGAGTCTATTTAAGTGGTGATAGAAACTTTAGCTTAAATTTAAGAATTGCTTTTCCTTAATTTGACACTTTTCTCTGGTGACCACAAACATTATTTTTTAAATTGTCTTTTTGATAGGAATTCTCATTGATTTATAGAAATAACATTATCATGATGCACTTCATAGAAGTGCTCCAGATTCCAGAAGCAACCGAGAAAGAAAAGAAACTGTGAAATACAAGTTCCTTTGAATTATTAGGACCAGAGAGGCACTTAAAATGTGACAGCTGTCACATCTCACTCTGGCCTGGAGCTAAATAATTATTTCTTGAAGCCAGTTGCTCATGGATTCTAAACTAACTGACACCAAGTAGCCATAAAATGCCTTATGCTGGACACCATAACTCATACCTTATAGTTCAACAATGAATGCTAATCACTAATTAATGTTATTTCTTTATTCTCTCTTTCCTTCCTCCCTCCCTCCCTTTTCCATTTCCTTCCTCCTTTCTTTTCCCCTTTCCTTCCTTCTTTCCTTTCCCCTTCCCTTCCCTTCCCTTCCCTTTCCTTTCTTTCTCTTTCTCTTTCTCTTTTTCTCTCTCTCTCTCTCTCTTTCTCTCTGTCTTTCTCTTTCTTTCTTTCAATAGAAGATCTGTGGAAAAAGTTGCAAAGTTGTAATTGGGCTTCATATCTGATAAATATTCTCCTGCCGCCAAGTAAAATTGCTAAGAGTCTCTTTTACTGCTTAGAGTGAGGGAAATAGTTTGATTTTCTTAACTAAATTTTCAGAAGTAAAGCAGAGTGCACATTTTATTTTACATATCTCAGGGAAAGAATTTTTACTACACTTGAGAGTAAGGGAAATGGAGTTGGCTAAGAAAACCACACTCTAAGAAGTTAGCAAGGACTTTTATTTTACGTGTCGAGGGAAGGACCTTTACAAGTTGAGGTGGTGCTTCCAACTTCTCACTCACAGGTCCTTTGATGCTCTTTTTTAGGGGGAGGAATCCATGGAGTTGAGGAGACAAACATTGGTCCATGTAGTGGATTTGTCTTGTATCAACTTAGCTCAGCTAAAACTACGTTTTCCAAAATTCCCTGTCTCAAAGTCCTGGGTTAATATGGGCCACCTTGTTCTTCATCTTTTGCGTGCGATTTGGAAGGAAGTAGCAGTGATATTTTGCTTCTTTGCTGATGTAGGAGGCAAGACGCTAGTGCTGCATGGTGTGGCTTGTCATTTGTCACTGGCACACTTTGCAGATCTCCTTTTGGCCTTAGGCCAGTGGATGATGTGATGCGGTTGGAGGCTTGGAGGTACCAAGGAAAGATGCCTTTCCATTCTGTCCTCTTGGTTTTCAGCTCCTCTTTACGGTTTCCATTACAGAAGAATTATATGCTTATTATGGAAAGTTTTGAGCATACGGAAAAGTAATTTTAAAAAATTGTAATTTTAATGCCCCATCAAAGTTCTCTTAATTTTTTTGTATATTATCTTGTCAATCACAAGTATATTTACACCTATTCATTAATATACATAAAATATGAAACTATAAAAATATGTATGTTTACCTATTAAAGGTATACATTTAATATTATATAACATATATTAAATATATAAAATGAGACTATATACAAATATGTGCAATATTTTAAAAGCAAATATGGAATTATATTAAACATATAGACTTTTAATTTGAACTTTTCTCATTGCAATTACTAGCATTTCCTTAATTCCCCAAATACAGTTGAGAGTATTTTTTCTTTTTGATGGATCAGAAATATATATATATATATATGCACACACACAGAGAGATAATTTTGATAATGTCACAACTTATTATTTGTAACATCAAATAAATTGATAGAATTGTTACCAGTTTGGGAAAACCTCAATCATGGATCTTTCATATATGAATTGTAAGATTTCAAGGGATTTCATGTTTTCTTCTGCAAAGATTTATATTCTCTTTTTGTTTAAGCATAAAATATATTATTATTAGCTGTATTCACTATACTATGCGTTAGGTCATCAGAACTTATTCATTGTAAAACTACAAGTTTGTACTCTTTGACCAACAGCGAGAGTATGTTTTTAATAATCATAAACTGCTTCGTCTTTTCTTCACCCATTCATCTACTGTGTACATATTCACACTCTTCCTATTTTTTTCTTTTTTAAGTAATAAAATAGGAAAGTAATAAAACAGAACCTTTTTACATAAAATTTGGTGTAGATCGGTGTTTATTTCTTGAGAATGCTTCCAGGACTTGGAAATTCTGGTTTTATAGGCACTTCTAAATGCTCTTAATCCCTGAGACTAAACTGATCTCCAGAAAAATGTAAATTCCTTCTACTAAATCCAGGAGTGTTTTGACAGTTCTCCCTTTCCTGGAACCTTGAACAACACTGGGTGTGCTCAATGGTATTTTCTGGAAGTTTGGTATGAGACAGCTTGCCGTGAGAGGCTAAGGCTGGCCCTGGGGCTGGGCACTGCTGCATTTAAATCTCAGCCCTGCAACCTCCATGCTTTTGGACAGTCCATCATCTCCCTCATTTCCTGTTTTCTTGTCTGCAAAATGGGAATGGTGAGTATAAGATCTATGCACTTAGTAGTTGCAAGGAGTAAATGAGGTCGTTTATGTAAAACATGTAGAACAGGACCTGACACAAAGCCAACTGCCAAAAAATGTGAGCTATTACTCTTCTGGAAAATGCTATTTTATGATGTTAATTTTGATTCTCCTTTTACTATTACAAGGTTAATGATTTTCATATTTGTGTTACTCATTTCTATTTCTTTTGATAGTTATGTTCACGTGCTATTTCTCTTTCAGTATTTCTTTTAAAAAATGTATGGTATTTATATAAGAAAAGGGGCAAACTGATTATCGTATGTATTGCATTTTCCCTTAAATTGTTATTTGTTTATTAGATTTTATTTAATACTTGATTCTTTTTGTTCCTGTGAAAGAAAGAAAGAAAGATGTAGGAAATCCAGATACGTAAAAACTTGGAAAAATGATCAACTAATATAGAATCTGTGCAATTGCTTCTTAAAGATAATTTTAAAATAATTTGATTTTTAAATTTTTTTTGTAGAAGTTTTGGCTTCTTCCCTCCCTTCCTTTTTTAATTTCTTCCCTTCCTTTTTCTCTCTTAAATATGTATATGTTCAAACAATTCGAGGATCATGCCTATATTCTTTTAAACAACTTTTACTCAGTAGGTTGTAAATAAAATTTCATGTTATTATGTAAATAGATACTCTCATTATTAATTGTCACAAAGTTCCATTGCATACGTATTTAATAATTTTGTTTAACCTAAAGACTTATTCCCTATTTTTAAATGCCTTTAATGAAATATTTCCAGTTTTTTCTAATATAACTAATATTTTGTTAACTATTCCAAATCATTTATCTTGTCTCATTTTCATGTTATTTCTTTACTGTAGTGACCTTGTCTTAGTCAACTTGGGCTCCTATAACAAAATATTGTAAGCTAGGTTATTTGAACAAACAAAAATACATTTATTTCTTATGGTTCTGGAGGCTGAGAAGTTCAAGATCACGTCACCAGCAGATTTGATTCCTGGTTAAGGCCAGCTTCCTGGCTCCCAGACAGCTGCCTTCTCACTGTATCTTCACATAACTGAGAGAGAGAACTCTGGTCTCTCTTCCTCTTCTTATAAGGACCCTAACAGAGTTACGGGTACCCTACCCTAATGAACACAATTACCTTCCAAAGGCCCCACCTTCAAATACCATCACATTGGGGTTCAGGGCATCAACATACGAATTTTGGGGGAACACAGTCTATAACAGCCCTAAATAAAAGACAACATGCTTTTTCAAATGCCTGTCAGAAAAATCATAACATTTATGTATCATTAATGATGTGCAGGAGTACCCATTCCTCAGGCTTTACAGAGTATGAAGTTTTGTAACTCCATACTTGCGTACGATAACTTTCGTACAGATTACCGCAGGAGGGCTGCCCTGAAAGGACCTTGCAGGACTAAGGTGGAGGTTTTCAGGACACTGAGATGAGGGAGATGGGCTCTGAACCAAAACTCCCTATCAGATCTAGCGTCGATTTTTGTTTTATTTTAGGGCAGTCATAAACATGCTTTTGAAAAGGGATTATTTTTAGTTACAAAAATTAAGAACTTTGTGTAAATGAATGCTAATTTAATAGTGACAAACATTTCATCATAGTTGTTTTTATTTTCTTGGTTAGCAAGGAGATGAAAATTGTATATTCATTAAATATGACCATTCTTTTTCTGTGAACTGCACATTTATCTCCTGAACTCAATTTTACATAGTGTTGTTTGTACTTTTTTATAGTAAGAACCCTTTTTTATTAATGATATTAACACTTGGATTGGCAGGATGTAGTGAAATAAATTAAAATAGTTATAAAAGAGCTAGTGTCATATGTGGTCAAATATATAGGGACTATTGTATCATAAATTATAATTGAATTTGAAAATGTCTTGTAAATAGTTTGGCAGAGATCACACTGACATAAATACTTGGGGGGTTTAAGGTTTGTGCTGAAATTTTCCTGGTCAGAAAGATAAGGAGGAAGAATAATTGGCTGACAGAAAAGAGATAAAGATTAAGACGCAACTAAGTTTGCAGATAAGCAAAGGACATAACAGGATTTCAGTTAAGTGGGAACAAGTTTCCATGGGATTAGATTGTGAAGCCTCCAGTCTGGCTGTTCTGGTCATTTGGTTTCATCCTCCTGGTGATGGTGATAACGTGGAAATGAAGTAAATGTTAAGTACATGTACATAGCTCTACCCTGAGAAGGTGATTCACAGGGTTTTGAGGTGGGAGACAGTTGAAGTTGAAAATAAAAGGTACTGTAGTAAGCTATATATTTTGGAGTTTCTTCAACTTTCTTTAAGGTCTTGCTTAATCCACGTAAAAATTAAATGCTTTATGTATCCAAGCTGCCTCACCTGTTCGACTTGGAGGACATAGCTGCATGGGAGAAAACTCTGGAACTAAGTTTGTCCCTTTTGTGATTTGTGTTCTCTGATGGTTGGCAGGAGTAGAAAAATACTGCCTCAGTTGTTCTCCTTGGCCTTGAAAACACGAACATCTTAAAATGGTGATAGATAGCAAGAACGTTAACAATGTTTTGCAAGAACTTGTTTTTCCCAATTTCTATTTTTTTAAATCTTTATAGTGTGTTTGCTGTTTCTTATGTATGTATCTGATTATCGCTGCATTTCAGTCATATAAAATGTGCATGTGTGGTCAAAAATTTTTCTATGATGTCTTTTTTTGAGACAGAGTCTCGGTCTTGTCACCCAGGCTGGAGTGCAATGGCACAATCTCGGCTCCCAGGCAACTTCCACCTCCCAGGCTCAAGCAATTCTCTCCCTCAGCCTCCTGAGTAGCTAGGATTACAGGTGTCCACCACCACACCCAGTTAATATTTTTGTAGTTTTAGTAGAGATGGGGGTTTCAGTATGTTGGCCAGGCTGGTCTCGAACTCCTGACCTCAGGTGACCTGCCCGCCTCGGCCTCCCAAAGTTCTGGGATTACAGGCCTGAATCACCGCGCCCAGCCTACAATATCTTTCTTTATGATGTCTTTCCCTGGTTATGTTTTCCTACTCTGTCTTTAAACATTAGCCTAGAGTTATCACTAGTACTTTTATAGTTTTGTCTTCGGCTTTGAAATATTTAGTAAGTCTGGAAATTATTTTTATGTAAGGCTGCAGTAGAAATAGCAATTTTATTTATTCCTCATATGTATCAAGTTGTCAATAGCATTTTAAATACCATTCTCTGTTCACAAATTTGTGAGGCCATATTTAACATAAGTCGACATATATTTTTCCATGTTTCTGTTCTGTTTTGTTTCTTTGATTTTTTAATTTGTTTTTCCTTGGTGCATTAGAATAAAAAAGAGCCCCTGTTTCAATATTTTAGTTGTGGAACCAAATAAAAAAAACATTCTTTTGGAATGCACCTGGTGTTTCCACAGAGTCTATTATGCTCTGTCTCTCATACTTGGGTCTTAAGTAAAACCAGACTCTTACGCCAATACGTAGTGACCCAAGGCTGAGGCTCTCAAATACCTGTGAGCCTAAGAATCATCTTGGGTGCATGTAAAGGGTGCAGATTCTTGCTGACTTGCCAGGGATTCCTATCCCAGTCAGTCTCCAGGGGCAATGAATCCCCAAGACCTACACTTTTGACAAGTCTCTAGGTGATTGTTTATGGAATCAAACCTTAAACAATTCCTTCAACCAGTGTTTAGTTGGCTTTTATAAATTCAAAGCATCTAGTAAGAAAAACAATACTGATGTTATTCTTGACAGTGATTTTAGGACTTAAATCTGAAAATGGAATTGTTTTATTTTCTGATTTTGTCTTTAAAATGTTTTGTTTTGATGTAAGGTATATTAGTAAATTGTCATTCTAAACGTAATACTGGCCCTAAGCTTGAATACAAGCTCTCTTGCACCTCTGCCGACAATGTTATGGTCAGGCCTACTGATTTTACTACACGGCTTCAGAGATAGAGAAAAAGTTGTGAGAAAAACCCATAGGAAATGCTCTCTGGGATGTGCCGGATCTCTGGTGAGGAATTTTAGAGCATCTGGGTAGGAGCTAAAAAAATGCTGGTTTAGTGTCTTTGTTGTGCCCCTATTTAAAAAGCAGCTTAATTTTAAGGAATAGTGTCTGTAAATATTTTAGATTTTTACAAAACATAATGAAGTCACAATATATTGTATGTAAAATCTACAAGTAAGCCATAATTAAAGACATCTGAGCAGGTGGAGACGGTGAATAATTACTCTTCAAATAGAATTTAAATCCAGCTAAAGAAAACAAATTTCTAAGAGGAAAAGAGAGAGAGACTGAAAGAAGGAGAGGGAATAAGGGAGAGAGAGAATAAGAGAGCTGGGGGGAGAGAGAAAAGATTTGAGAGAGAGAAAGCTCACAGCAGATAAGAGAGAACACTTGGAGTGGGAGAGCTAGAGCATTTGCTTATTCACTGCTAAGTGAAAGGTGGCAATTAACACTCCAGCACCTACTATTGTCAAAGGGAAATTGCACCAGACTGAGTTTAGAAGAAAAGGAACACTTTATTTATTTATTTATTTATTTATTTATTTTTGGTGGCAGGGGGACTATTTCAATAGGCGAGAGGGATTGGTTTTTAGGGTGAGCGAGTGGAAAAGTACTATGGAAATCTTAGGGGAGAGGCTGGTCAGTGTTACTAGGCCGCCTGTGTTTGCTAATTGGTGCTAATTATTGAGGTTAGACTTCTCTCCACCGAGGCTGAGACAGTGGAACTATCATTCTTGATTGCATTTTAAAGAGGTGGCTCTCAGGTCCTTGTGCAATACAAACTTCACTGAATTTCAAAACTGTGAAGAGGCCAGAAGATTTTCATCTCCAAGGGGCAGAGAAAGGATTTATAATGGCAAGTTTTCTAAAGTTACTGCTCCAACAATAAGGAGGTCAGGGGCCTATAGTCAGGAAGAAACCTCCTTAAAGTTTACTCAAGCTGAGGGGGTTAACGTAACCTTGGTCGCTGCCACTTTGGTTAGTTCTATCAGCTTAGGCTGGATAGCCTGGTAGTTAGAAGCAGAGAGAAGACATGAATGTCAGCAATGAGACTAAATATCTAACAAGGTAAAGCAAATCCCAGCACTGATATCTGGGAATGTTAACAGCAAAGAAGCCGTTCACATAAACTTACAGAAACAAAGTAAAGGGACTCTTCTTTCTCTTTAAAGATGAATATTTGAATTAAAGGAGAAGACCCACTGAGATTGTTAACAGCTGAAGTTACACAGAGACTTTCAAAGGCAAGAGACATTCTCAAAATCCAAAATCTGCCACTGACTAATTATGCAGCAGGCATTCTCTGACTCTCAAAAAAGTTAACATTCATTATTCATTCAACTGTTTTTTCACTACCCTAAGGAATTTATTATTAATAATCACACATCAGATATTATGTTTAAATTCATTAATTAATGATGGAAGTTACAAGATGTTGTAATAAGTTCAAATGACAAGTCAATTCACTCATATATTGGGAGTAAAAAAAAGCTAAAATGAATTTACAAATAGATGCAACCCTGTTCAGTATCCAGAGAGTGATAATGAACAGCATTTTGCAGGACAAAACTTATACAGGTTTGTTAAGTAGCACAAAGACAATTAAAGGAGTGGGTCCCTATAGCATCAAGTATGCTAGACAAGGCACACAGTATCTTTTTTACCCCAGTCTTCCACAATTTTTGCTGATAGGCTGCTTGCTCAGTAATTTACAGTGAAATTTATGTTGAAAGCATTGTTAGGGCTGTGAGCAGTGGCTCACGCCTATAATTCCAGCACTTTGGGAGGCCAAGGCCTGTGGATCTATTGAGGTCAGGAGTTCATGAACAATCCGGTCAATATGGTGAAACCCCGTCTGTACTAAAAATACAAAAATAAATAAATAAATAAATTAGCTGGGCGTGGTTGTGTACACATGTCGTCCCAGCTACTTAGGAAGCTGAGGCATGAGAATCACTTGAACCCGGGAGATGAAGGTTTCAGTGAGCCAAGATTGCACCGCTATACTCCAGCCTGGGTGACAGAGCAAGACTCCATCTCAGAAAAAAAGAAAAAAAAAAAAGTTAAAATAGAAATGAAATTGAAAATCCCTGTACAGGAGAGAGGAAAATCATCCCAATCCTAAGCTAATATGGTTATTATATATAACAAGTAAGACATATAAAACAAGATAGGCACATAGTTCTTACTAATAAAAGTAGTTTCCTTGCTGGTATCAACACAAAACAGACTTGATACATCTGCTGTTTATTTTGCACTTTGCCACATACCTTGGGCATCTTTGCAAATAGCATCAAAACTTCTTTGTTGCCTTATCTCTGCCATTCTTTGGTTTAGGTGTTGTCTGTATTTAAGCTTTCTCTACATAACCCATTCCCTTGTCCCTCCCAAACCTTCTCACCTTGACATCTTCTTTATAATGCTGTATTTTCTTGGAATATTTTATATTTAATTTGTTATGCAGGCACTGAAATGTTACCCTTACTGATTTCTTATCTTTACATTTTAAGCCATTATTGTGATAAGCAAGTATGTGATTTGCCATAGCCTCAAATTCAAACCAGAAAAACAATTTTTTATCTGTGGAGGATGTTCCATTAGGTTTGGAGAAAAATGTTTTCTAATTCTGTGTAGATGAAGTTTCTTGAATAGCTCTTGTATTTACTTTTTAAAAAGATTTTCAGTGTTGATGAAAGAAAAATTACAGTAGAGCATTTTCATATACACTTGACAATAAATACCTATTTTTTATTAATACTAACCTTGATATTTCTTTTGGTGATGTAGTAAAGGACTCAAGGCTTGATTATCAGATAAGGAAAGTGTATCTTAAATGCTTCTTAGGGTTACTTAACAAAGGGCGCACAAACTAGTGAGTGAAGATGTATTTGTTAAAATAAGTACAATTTTTAGAGTATAATGACACAAGATAAATATATCTTTCTAAAAGTTTCTTTTTTGCTCTAATTGCCGCTATTTTCTTTTATCTTTTTCTCCTTAAAAATCATTTTTAAAAATTACAATAATAATACAAGTTTATTTTAGCAACTTAAGCAATGAAGAAAAAAGTCCCTTTTTAAATCATTAGGCGTGCTTAGAAATGTCAGTAATAGAAAAGCCTACTGCCAAGATTTGAATGTGTTCCTTTCCAAAATTCGTGTATTGGAAACTTAATCCTCAATGCAACTGTGTTGGAAAGTGGGGTGTTTGGGGAGGTGTTTAAGTCCTGAGGGCTGTGCTCTCATGAATGTATTAATAGCGCTAGGAAGATGGCTGATAAGAGTAGGTTTGCCCTCTCTTTTTCTTCTCGAACATGTGAGGACAGTGTTCATCTTTTCCTTGCCCTTAGCACCTTCTGTCCTGTGAGGATGCAGTGAGAACACTCACGCCAGATGCTGGGAGCTTGATCTTGGCTTTCCAGCTTTCAGAAGAGTGGGAGGATAAATTTCTGTTCTTTAAAAATTACCCAGTCTCAAGTGTTCTGTTAGAGTAGCACAAAATGAACTTCTACTAATAGTGACAAATTGGAATTTATTTTCCTCCTATACCCGGAAGCCTTCTGGTAAGCAGTGGCCAGCCTTGATCATAACTCTAGTGCAGAGGTGATTCCTTAGCATTTTTTTGTGGCTACGATGTTAATTGCTGAAGTTCCAAGAATCATACTTCAGTGTAGGGCAGAAAAGGAGGAGGAAAAGCAGAGTCAGCTGTTTCTCTCTCTTTTATCCTGAAGCCAAAAGATTTCTCAGAATTCCTGTAGCCGACTTTCCCTTTGCCTCATTGACTAGAACTTGATTACATGGACATAGACAACTGCAGGCCAGGCATGGTAAGTTACTTTTGACTTTTCAGTCGGTACATTGGAAGGAAGGAAAATGGAGGGTGGGGGAGTGAGGACTGGCTTTTGGGCTTCTGTTCTTTCTTTCAGCCCTGCTTCTCTGGTAGTAAACCTTTGATGTATAGCCTTCTGCATATGTATTTATATACACATGCACACACAGACATAAATGTGCTGCTATGCATATATATATATATATATAATTATTTATTTATTTATTTATTTTTGAGATGGAGCCTTAATCTGTAGCCCAGGCTGAAGTGCAGTGGTGCGATCTCAGCTCACTGCACCCTCCGTCTCTGGGGCTCAAGCGATTCTCGTGCCTCAGCCTCCGCAGTGGCTGGGATTACAGGCGTGTGTCACCACTCCTGGATAATTTTTAGTATTTTAGTAGAGACGGGGTTTCACTATGTTGCCCAGGATGGTCTCGAACTCCTGAGCTCAGGCAATCTGCCCACCTCACTCTCCCAAAGTGCTGGCATTACAGGTGTGAGTCACCATGTACTGCCTACCTTTTATTCATAACAAAAGGGGATACATTCTGACACAGTATTCTCCTGCTTTTTTCTGTACATATAACTTTCTCCATAAAAAGTGAATAAAAATCTTCATATATGCATATGATATTTATTAACAAATATAATATTGTATATGTAGTATAATATATGATATAAGTAAAAAATTCCCATCTGTATGTATGTATAATACGTATGTGTGCACATATATGTGGAACAGCAAATAATTTTATATATGTTTTATATGTGTATATATGTATTTGTACAAATATATGTACATATATATATACCTTAGTAGATACATCTATAAGTGCTTTTTTTATTTCCATAAGAGAGATTCAGTACAGTTATATTTTGCATTTATAGACATAAACATTATTGGTTTTAAAAGATATTAAAAATGTTGTAGCAAGTTTAGCTCCACCAGCAAATTGTGCTACTTTCTATTTCTCCATACTTTGTACAGCATTGGATAATAGTGATATTTTCTTCTTTTCTTTTCTTTCCTTTTTCTTTTTTTTTTTTTTTTTTTTTGTCGGCATCTTGCTCTGTAGCCAGGCTAGAGTGCAGTGGTGCGATCTCTGCTCACTGCTGCCTCTGCCTCCTGGGTTCAAGCGATTCTCCTGCCTCAGCCTCCTCAATAGCTGGGACTACAGGCACGCACCACCATGCCCAGCTAATTTTTGGTAGAGACGGGTTTTTACCATGTTGGCCAGGATTGTCTCGGTCTTTTGACCTCATGATCTACCTGCCTTGGCCTCCCAAAGTGATGGGATTACAGGCATGAGCTACTGAGACTTGCAGTGATATTTTCATTATTGGCAATTTGACAAGATACATCAACAGATTGATTACACATATTTGTAACTGATGAAACCACAGCTCAGAGAGCTTGACCGAGAAGCTCAAGGTCAAAATGTACTCAGTTGGGAAGTTTCCTTTGTTTTGTTTCATTTGTGAATACTGGTCTATTCTGTTGCTTAGCGTGTGCAAGTTAACCTCAGCTACCTATGATTTTTAAGGCCTAAATCCTGTCTTTCATTTATGTTTTTCTTTACTCAATAAAGCAATAAATAACCCCAGTTTATCTCACTTTTAACCAAGAGCAGGGCCCTTTTGGATTCTACTTTCTCTTCCTTCACCCAAATTCTCTTCTTTAGCTTAGATACTGAATTATGGTCTTAATTTTGATAGTTGAGAACAGCTATTTGAATAGGCATTCTAGCCATGACTCAACTCATGATGTTGCTGTTTTATGTGTTAAAAAAAAAAAACTCAATCACTTTTTATTACGTAAATATGGTTCCTGATACTCTTTGTGGTGTGCACAATTTTTGAGCAACTGTCCTCTGCCCTTAATGGGTACACTCTGGGTACTTTAGATTCAACTGCCTTATATTAATAGAGTTATTGATGCAACCAACAGACTGAAATAGTATTGTTTTCGTGAGTTTCAGGGCCTGACACAAATAGATTTTAAGATGTTCTGTCAAGCCCCTGTTTGTGTGCAGACACTGTACACACAAGAGTTGCTCCATGGGTTGAAAATGCAGAGGCCCTTCTTTTCTGCTGCTTTCTGCAGATGCAAAGCAACTTAGTTCACCTGAGGGTTTTTGGCTTTTATTATGTTTCAAAGCTTAGTTTTACTGTGCATCCACGCTCTAAGTGTAGTTTTAATATATTTTGTGAAAAATTTATTTACATAAATAACAAACGCAAATTGTTGTAAGAAGAACCATCTAAGGTTAAGGGTGTTTCTCTCTTTGGCTGAATCCCTTCAGCTTCTGTATGAGTTGCAGCACAGTAGCAACTACATGTGTGAGGCCATAAAGATATCATTTTGAAGTTGCTCCATCTCCATTTCTCTAGCATCATCATGTTTTGTCAAGAATTTTCTCACGCGGATTTACATCACTGGTAGTTTTCCTGAGAGGCGCAATGTAGTAAGCATTGTTTTTAGAATCTGGCTTCTTATACCTACATGATTGCATTATTAAAAGTTTTAATATGTATAAGAAATAAGTGTGTTTTGCATGCAGAAACAGATTTAAGCTCCCAAAATGTAAATTTTGTGAGTTATTAATATGCTGTTTCTCTTCACTCTGTAAGGAAACCAAATTTACAATAAATGCATTTAAGCATATTTTGGATTCACAGAAGTTATAATAATTTATGTGTATAATTTTAAAGCAACTTTTCATAATAGGAAATATGTTTTATGTTCAAAAATACAACATGGAAAAATCAATATCCAATTTTATTTTCAAAGTGATTCATGAAAAAGACTTTCACAATTCATAGAATTTTAAAATTATGTGATATTAAAATCTTTGAGTGTAATGACCCCATCTGAAGCAAAAAATATTCTATGATATTCAATTTCTGCTTGATTATTTTTAGAGATTGTCTTTATACAGCAGATGATACCAATCTCAGGAATTTAAAAGTGTTAGAAAGTTTTATTTTTTATGCTTGTCTCATATGTCCGTGTGAAGAGACCACCAAACAGGCTTTGTGTGAGCAACATGAGTGTTTATTTCACTTGAGTGCAGGCAGGCTGAGTCCGAAAAGTGAGTCAGCAAAGGGTGGTGGGATTATCATTAGTTTTTATAGATTTTTGAATAGGCAGTGGAGTTAAGAGCAATGTTTTGGGGGCAGGGGATGGATCTCACAAAGTACATTCTCAAAGGTGGGGAGAATTACAAAGAAACTCTTTAAGGGTGGGGAGGATTATAAAGAACTTTCCTAAGGGTGGGGGAGATTACAAAGTACGTTGATCAGTTAGGGTTGGGGCAGAAATAAATCACAATGGTGGGATGTCATCAGTTAAGGCTATTTTCACTTTTTTTGTGGATCTTCAGATGCTTCAGGCCATCTGGATGCATAGTGCAGGTCACTGGGGATGTGATGGCTTAGTTTGGGCTCAGAGGTCTGACAGTGCTGTCAAAGTCTCCTTTACTATAATTTCCATGTATTGGTCTAAGCTCTATACCCTGGAGGCACATGGGATACATTTTATTTTCTTTCACATGACAATTCTTCAAATATTTGTGAATAGTTCTTCCCATATGATGTTTCTCTTCCAGCTAAACATTTCACTTAATTAAATCTTTCCTCATATAACAAGTTGTCTAGCTCTTTTATCATCATAGTTACCCATCTCGGCATACATGCTATTTTTCCAAATGTTATTGCCCAAATTAATAAGTAATGTACTGATTTTCCTCAGAGAATATGGAAATAGCCACAGTGAATGAATGAGTCTAAGAGTGAACTGTAAACAACACTGCAGATGATGACCGACTAGAGAGGATGTTCTAGACTAATAGGTCCTTTTATCTGAATACTCTGCTTCTATGAATGTTGCTTAAGGTTCATCCTCTTTTAGAACATCCATAGTAGAGTGAATGTTCCTATTGAAGGATCAATTGTCTCAGTGCTGATTGTTAACTTTAATAGCAGAGGTAAAAATTATTGAAAAATTAATCATGTTCAAAATTTGAATTTATTTGCTAGAGAGAAAAGTAAGAAATTTATATTATGAATAAACACATAGAGGTTATAATTTTTTAAATGAGGCAATAATCATTATCTTAAGAAATTTTATTAAGTGAACAATTTATCCCTCCACTTATTCTCAAATTAATTCATTGATTCACTTGGCCGACATCTAATGAGGCACTGCTATGGGTCAGATACTCTGGCTGATATTGAGAATATAATTTGTGAATAAAAATATTGTTTGTGTAATTGTTTCTGTATATTATATATTACAGTATCTGTAATACAAGATACAGATATTATAATGTATAATATACAGAAACAGTTGCAGAAACAATATTTTTATTCACAATTATATATGGGTCAGAGTATCTGACCCATAGCAGAGTATGTGTAAGAAGGGTAACATTAACTAAGATAATTATTGATTGTCTTAAGTGCTATACACGAAATAGGAAGTATGCGGTGACTTAGTTTTTCTAATACATAGCCAGGGTTGAGTACTGCTATCCTAGGCTAACACAGAGGTTTATACTGTATCATGATAATTAACATTAACTGAAAAAAGAAAGGATATTAACTATGCAAAGAGGTACTGCAATTTAATGGTAATCTTTTCATTTACTCTAGTATCCTATACCTAAACTGAAAAGAGAGGCACAAACCCTGTTTTTTTAAATAAACATTTCTTAAATTTTTAACATAAGGTGATCAAACTTACTCAAATAAAGCAGGTGGCAGGGCGAGTTTGATGAGCCCTATCACCTGCATTCACATAGCACTGAAATGATTTAAAACATAAATATGCTTTTCTCCTTTAAAATTCATTGGTGGTGACATCACCACAAATGGAGGAATAAGAATCTCCAAAAATTGCCTCCTGAAAAACATGAGAATACCAGCAGAAGTATCAGAGTCAGTGTTTTTCAGAACTCTGGAAATTAACCAAAGAGTTGCAGAAATCTGGATACACCATGTGTTAGGCCATAAAACAAGTCTCAAAAAATTAACAGTGTTGAAGTCATACAAAATATGTTTTGTGATCACATGGAATGAAATTAGAGATTAATAGCAGAAGGAATTTGGTAAACTCACAAATATGTGCAAATGTTTTAAACAACAGACTCTTAAATAACCAATGGATTAAAGAAGAAATCAACAGAAGAAATTAGAAAGTTCTTAGTGATAACTGAAAACAAAACCACAACATATTAACATGTATGGGATGCAAAATGCAGTGCTTAGAGGGAAAATTAACTGTAAATACCTATGTTAACAAGAAAGCTCATCAATTAATACCCTCACCTCCAACTCTAGAACACTAGAAGGAGAACAGTTTTTGGAGTGGTGAAATGTTCTGAATAATGGTGTTGATTGCACAACTTTGTTAATATATTAAAAGTCACTGATTTGTAATTTAAAAATGGTAAATGTTATATATACATGAATTGTGTCCCAATTTCAACAATTGCTTTAGCAAAAGAAAATTCACTGGATACTTCTCATTGCTCTTAGGGTCCCCTCCATGATCAAACTCCTCACCGTGACTCTGAAACTCACCTACCTCTGCAATGCTTGTGTTTACTCTCTATTTGCTTTGTACATTATAATCATAATCATGATGTCCTCCACACATCCTTTTTTGGTTGTTGTTATTCAAAACACACATAACTCTTATTGCTTCAGGCTCTTCTTACTCCCTTTGTCAAGAAGGCACAATTCTCAGCTCTTGATGTTACTGGTTCTTTCTCATCATCCAACCCTCTGCTTATCACTTTCTCCGAAAAGCTTTTCCTGCATGCTATTTAAAGATTTGCCACTTTTCCTCCCCATGGACCTGAGACTCACTGAACCAGAGAGTAATACTTTAACTGGTTTGCATAGAGTGGACTTATACTGCCTGTAGTTGTTTAGCAGTTTAGTTATTTTCAGCTGGGCTCTGCTGTTATTTTTTCCTAGGTCACTGCACCATACTCCAAGGTGGAGTAAAGCAGATTGTAGGAACCAGAAAGGAGGGGCAGAGGAAAGTGGCATTGCAAATAAAGACTGAGCCACCACAGCCACTGCATAATCAGACTGGAAGTGCTGGTTCCACGCTGAGCAACTAGAAATCATGACAGTACGGGCATCTTGAAGGAAGAGTACATTTAGGGAACAAGACCTTGTTCAGTTAAATGCGCCGATGAGAAGTCCAGGTGATTTTTAGCAGGTCCTAAACCATTATGTTTTTTCCCTTTTCTTATTTATTTATTTTTTTTTAGCTTAGCACAAAATACCTAAGTAAACTTTTTATGCATTTTTTAATAAAAAATTTTAAGTCCTTAGTATTGCTTGATTTAAAGAAATTTATTCTTAATTTTCAGAGAGTGGCAATGTAGTCAATGTATTTTAAATGATACTTCAGTTTCCATATCTTGCTTCTTTTTTCCTTTAATACCTCATGTGAACTCTTTACAGCAAACACATTAAAGATGAATTCATGCATATCATCCATATTTTATTTCTTAAAATAGAAAATGTATTTAAAATTTATTTCTTAAAATAGACAATTTTCTTAAATAACTTGATTTTCCTGTAAACTTTGAATGCAATGAGAAAAAGAACATTAATAATTTGTGTAAAATACCATCTTCTTTAAGCTGAACTATTCTCAATTATTTTCTTTCGGTTATTTCTAAATAATATGCTCATAGGAATTTTAATTAGATTATGTTCACCTCACCTCAAGATTTTACTTTAATTACAATGTTGCCTTTTATCCAGCAAACACAATTTAAATATATTCATTAAAAGAAAGCAGTCTTTCCTTTCTATTGAAATAGATATAGGTCAAGTTCAAAGACTTCTCCATGATACAATTATTCAAATGTGATTTTTCAATCACAGTACCACAGCTGGTCTTTTCATTTGAAGTGATAGTATCTGGAGATCTCTATTTTTTAAATTGGTTCTTACAAATAAGAATTCCTTTTTTTCTCTACTTCAGTCTTATAGTTTATAAACTTTTTCAGAAAGCTATCACAGAGGAACTCTGACGGAGCTAGACTGTTGGAGCCTGAATTCTGGCTTTATCACTTACTAGGCGTCCCCTTGAGTAAGTTGCTCAATCTACTTGTGCCTTAGTTTCCTCATCCGTAGAATGAGGATAATAGTGCTTATCTCAAAGAGTTGTGTTGGTGGTTACATTAGTTAATCTTTTAAGATTCTTGAACAATACCTGACACATAATAATGGTCATGGGTGTGACACAAACACTTCAGTAATGATAGATACTTAGTGCTCTACGGGGAGTATATTAATAATCATGTTGAGTAAAGTCACTTCCTGATATGAGGTTCAAGGTCATCTTCATCTTGGGATATTTATATTGTTAAGCTAATGCCAGTTACTTTCTGGTTTCTCCAATCAAGACTGGGTTGAATACAGTAGGGGTGGTTGGAAAGTCTAATCACATAGATAGAGTGAAAACAGAAATCACAGAGTTTAGAATACCTGAATGAGTTATTTACCTGGAGTCACAAAGGCAACATAACTGAAAGGAATGTCTGAGATATGTTCAAAAAGGAAGTGAACCCAGAGGAGTATTTTTGATCAGAAACCTGAGATATAAGAGCAGTCTCTAAATGGAAATCGTAAGATCAGAAATTTTTTTTTTTTTTTTTTGAGACTGAGTCTTGCTCTGTCGCCCAGGCTCGAGTGCAGTGGCCGGATCTCAGCTCACTGCAAGCTCCGCCTCCTGGGTTCACGCCATTCTCCTGCCTCAGCCTCCGGAGTTGCTGGGACTACAGGCGCCCGCCACCGTGCCCTGCTAATTTTTTGTACTTTTAGTAGAGATGGGGTTTCACCGTGTTAGCCAGGATGGTCTCGATCTCCTGACCTTGTGATCCGCCCACCTCGGCTTCCCAAAGTGCTGGGATTACAGGCGTGAGCCACCGCGCCCAGCCAAGACCAGAAATTTTAAAGATATAGAATGAAAATGAGAAAGTGCTCATATGAAGATAACATACAGCAGGGATCACAATTTAGTTTAAGGGCTTAGAAGAGAATCTTCCCTAAAAGATTAATTTGATAGTGGTTTTTCAATGAAATCTCACAGAATAATTAGGAGTTACACCATCAGAAGGAGAGCAAGCTGGGGAGAAAATGTGTTCCTGAAAGAGACAGCAGATAAAAAGTAGTTTTTCATTTGTTATTTGATTTTACTTTAAAAATTAATTTATTTTTCATTGTATTTTATTGTTTCTGAGACAGGGTCTCTCTCCATTGTCAGGCTTGAGTATGGTGGCATGATCATAGCTCCTTGTAGCCTCAGCCTCCTGTGCTCAAGAGCTTCCTGCCTCAGCCTCTCGAGTAGCTGGAACTACAGGTGTGTACCCACCACACCCAGATACTTGTTTGATTTGCTGTGGAGATAAGGCCTCATTTTGTTGCCCAGGCTGGTCTTGAATTCCTGCCCTCAAGCGATCCTCCCTTCTTGCCCTCTCAAAGTGCTGGGAATACAGGCATGAGTCACCGCGACTGACCCATTTTTAATTTTTAACATTTAGTTTTGACTTTGTGTGAACTTTGAAAGGTATGCTTTGGTTGCAATTGCTTAGGCTGATGTGGCTTAAAACAATTATCGTTTTATTAATATTTGCTCCTGAAACCATGGGAAAGGGATTTGAGATGGGAACAGCAGGGATGGCTCATCTTCCGCCCACGTCATGTCTTCCTTCTCAGCCTCGTAAGGTCAAGGTGGCACTTCACTCACATATCTGGGGCCTCCGCTGGGATTACCCCAATGTGTGCAAGTGGGCTGTGCCTCGGTTCTCACTGTTGGTTGGGTTAATAGGTTCTTCTTGGTTATCTTAAGGTTTCTCACAACCCCACGAGGTCCTTCCATGTAGTTCCTCCAACAGGATAGCTGAATCTGGACTTGCTATGATGCAACTGGGCACTGTTAGGGTAAATATAGTTCCTAATAGGAAAAAAGAAAATTCTCCCTGATGCAAGAAAGGCCAAGGAATCATTCCCTTCCTTTTTTTTTTTTTTTTTGTCTTAGACCACGTACTTTAGAAAATGTGACTTTGTAAATTCTTTCTCACTTTGAGATATAAAATATTTTTAAAAGCCTATTGCCAGGTTTATCACTCAGAAATGCTTTTCTCAAGTACCTGGGAGCCATTTCTTTAGAATGGAATTATGCAGAAAGACAGCATTCCATCTTTCAGTTTCTGTGGTGGGTAGGAGTCTAACTTTTGCGTGTGCCTTGCTCCAAGTTGCAAAGCCAGTTCCTGATGTAAAGACATGATACATTTATTTTCCTTTGGTTAAGGCAGTTACCTAACACAGATGGTTGTTCCAGTTACCATGCAAATTTAGGAAGAACTACATGGGATCAATAGCACTGTTGAGTTGTCTTACTTGAGGACTATAGTTTATCTTAGAACATGTATGCATTGTGTTGTATCTGCTTGACTATACAAAAGGGTGAAATTTCTTTCTGTTAGTGGATTGCTGTAATGTACATCACATGCATTTAATATTCATTTAATGCTACATCTCTTTTTTTTGTTTGTTTTGGAGAGAGTCTCACTCTGTCCCCTAGCCTTCAGTGCAGTGATGCCATCTCGGCTACTGCAACTTCTGCTTCCTGGGTTGAAGCAATTCTCCTACCTCAGCCTCCCTAGTTACTGGGATTACAGGTACATGCCACCATGACCAGCTAATTTTTGTATTTTTTGGTAGAGATGGGGTTTCACCACATTGGCCAGGCTGGTCTTGAACTCCTGACCTCAAGTGATCCACCTGCCTCCACCTTCCAAAGTGCTGGAATTACAGGTGTGAGCCACCACACCTGGTCCTTGCTGCTTATTTAATTGTAAAACTGTTTCCCTTTACATTTGTGGAGAGGGGAAATTATAATTTTTTAATGGTTACTTTCGTTTTTTGAGGCAGGACCTTGCTCAGTTGCCCAGGCTAGAGTGCAGTGGTGACATCATAGGTCATTGCAACCTTGAACTCCTGGCCTCAAGTGACCTTCCCTCAAGAAGCTGAGACTATAGGTGCACACCACCATACCCAGCATTCATTCATTCATTCATTCATTCATTTTTTTGTTTGTTTGTTTGTTTGTTTGAGATGGGGTCTCGATATTTACTCAGGCTGGTCTCAAACTCCTAGCCTCCTCCAAGCCTTCAGCAATCCTCTTAACTCGACTTCCCAAAGCACTTGGATGACAATCTTGAGCCACGGCACCTGTTTGATTTCTGCAACAACTCCAAGAGGCAGGAAGAGAAAGCTTCCAGTTCTCTTAGGATCTGTGCCTCAGAAGTCTTAGGCAGGTGCATCCAAACCGTTCTCTCCGTCTGGGACAGTCAGGAGGAGGGGGAACGTTCTTTGCTCCCCATAAGGAGCGGTGGGTGCATGAGGTGGGGAAAGGCGCTCGGGGACAGCTTAGCATACTCACCTGCCTTTTCATTTCCAGTCTCAGGCTTCCGAATGCTCCTCTACCATTTCCCTGACATTTTGTTATATGACTCGTTAGTTGTACGTTTTTTCTTTTGTAGTCGAGGTTGAAGTCAGCCACACTGGGACTTTCAGGTACTTTTATATTTACCTATTTTTAAATATATTTGCAGCTTCTCTCGAGATATTTGGTGTTTTGGGGAGATAGATGATATTGAGTGATTCAAATATACCTAGGAATGTCTCACATTAAATCTGTGTTTTATTTTAAATCTCAGTCCAAGGGATTCTGCCTATATTTTCTCTGAGCCAGGCTCCCTATGGAGAAGAAATTCTTATTTATGCCTTTTGTTCAGCTTTACAGGCTCATTAGGACCTCTGGAAATACATTCCAAAGGAAAGAAGAAAGATCCAATGATCAGAGCCTCTAATTTCTTTTTGGAAAGATTTTTAATAGCGGTTAATGCTTTAAAAACATCGAGACTAGTTTCTAACATCTTATTTTTGCTTTATATTTGTTCCGCTAGGACTATGCCTCTATTTTCTTCGTTTTCGAGCATTTCGTTTCTGTTTTACTTTCATTTTTACCCCCTACTGATTTAAAAGTTAATAATGCTATATTCATGTAATGTTTGCTCTCAAACAGCATATTTTACTTGTTAATGTTTATTTTTTTCAAGCTTCTTTGGAGATATTCTGAAGCAACGCAAATACCTTGGAACACTTTACATGTAATCATGCCTTCACGAGTGATTATTGTGGTTTAGTACTTTTTTTCCCTCTTTAAATGGAGTTTATTTTTTAGAGCAATTTTAGTTTCACAGCAAAATTAAGTAAAAAATAGGGAAAGTTTCCATATATTCCAACCTGTTCCCCAGAAAGTCTCCCCACTGTGGTCTACCTATCACACCAGAGTAGTAGGTATAATTCATAAACCTACATTGACATCCTATCGCCCGAAGTCTGTAGTTTATGTTAGGGTTCGTTCTTGGTACTGTACATTTTGGGTGTTTTGACAAATGTATCAGGACCTCTATCCACCATTATGGCATAATACAGAGTAGATTCACTGACCTAAAAATCTTCTGTGATCTTCTTACTCATTCCCCCTCCTCACATCCCCTGGCAACCACTGATATTTTCACTGTCTCCATAGTTTTGCCTTTTTCCAGAAGATCATAGAATCATACCATATGTAGCTGTTATGGTCTGGCTCTGTGTCCCCACTCAAATCTCATGTCAAACTGTAATTCCCACATGTTGAAGGAGGGGCCTAGTGGAAGGTAATTGATGGTGAGTTCTCACGAGATCTGGTTGTTTAAAAGCGTGTGATACCTCCCCTTTCTCTCTCTTCCCCCTGCTCCAGCTGTGTAGGACATACGGGCTTTCCCTTTGCCTCCTGCCGCCATTGTAGGTTTCCTGAGGCCTCCCCAGCTGTGCTTCCTGTATAGCCTGCAGAACCAAAAGCGAATTAGACCTTTCTTTATTAATTACTCAGTCCCAGGTGGTTCTTTATAGCAGGGTGAGAACGGGCTGATACTGTAGCCTTTGTAGATTGGCTTGTTTCACTTAGTAATGTGCATGTAAGGTTCGTTCGCATGTTTTCATGAATTGATTTCTCATTTCTTTTGGTAATGTGCATGTAAGGTTCCTTCATGTCTTTTCATGGTTTGATAGCTCATTGTTTTTCAGCACTAACAATATTGCGCTGTGGAAGGTACCACAATTCACTGACTCATTCACCTCCTGATGGGCATCTTGGTTGCTTCCAAGTTTCGTAATTATAAATAAAGCTGTTATAAATATCCACGTGCAGGTTTTTGTATGAACATAAGTTTTCAACTCAGGTGAGTAAATACCACGGAGCATGACTACCGGCTCATCTGATGAGTATGTTTACTTGTGTAAGAAACATCCCAACTGTCTTTTAAGGGGCTGTATCATTTTCTAATGCCACCAGCGATAAACGAGCATTACTACAGCTTCACATCCTCACCAGAATTTAGTGTTTGTAGCTGTTTCTAGATTTTGGCCATTCTAATAGGTGTGTAGTGGTATCTTATTATTGTTTTACTTTGCCTTTCTCTTATGACATATGATGTGAACAATCTTGTCAAATGTTTATTTACCAGATTGTATCTTCTTTAGTGAGATGTCTGTTAATATCTTTTGCTCACTTTTAATTAAGTTTTTAATTTTTTCTTATTGAAATTTGAGTTGAATTTCAGTCCCTTGTAATTTTGGATAATTTTTTTTTTATCGCATAGGCCTTTTGAAAGTATTTTATTCAAATATGCGGCTTATCTTCTCATTTTCTTGAGTAATTTAGTATTTTAATTCTGCATTTTTAAATCCCACAAGTGGCATTACTTTTCACCATGATTTTTCCTGTGTTACAAACATCTGTTTAGATTTACCTATATGTTTAACATTTTCTGTGTTCCTTATTGATATCTGTACTTAGATCTTCCTTCTGGGATTATTTATCTTCTTTTTGAGGTATATCCACTAGACATCCTATAGTGGTGGTAAATTGGCAAAAATTAAGTTGTTTCATTTTTCTGAAAGTATGTTTATATATCCGTTATTTCTGAAAATCAGTTTTGCTGAGCACATAAACAATTCCAGGTTAGTGGTCTTTTTCTGGAATATTTAAAGTGATATATTTGTATATATATGTTATAAAATCTGCTTTTAGATTGTGTTATTTTAGGGTTTTTCACTTGTTTTGTTTTGGGCTGCTTTTAAGTTCTTTCTGCCTTTGGTGTTTCAGAGTTTCATTGTGATGTGTTTAGATATATTTTAACTATTTTTTGTAAGTTTTTAATCTCTTTTTTATGTATTTATTTTTATAATTCTAGTACATTATGTTACTTGCCTTTGTGAGTTTTTTTTTTAACTTTGGGAATTTTCTGCTTATTATATATTCATCTACTACTTGATTCCATTCCTACTGTTTGCTTCTGTGGGATTTCAATTACATAAGTGTTTGACCTCCTTATTTTCCAAGACACAACCTCTACTGCTATTTTCTGTCTTATTCTCTCTCTGTCATCTGTGTTATGCCTATCCTTGTCTTGCAAACAAACGATTCTAATATTTTGGATCTTTCTTTTAAGTCAGTAACTATACATAAGTTGCCAGTAATTTATGCATCCATTCAGTTCTTAATTTCAGCTATTTTATTTTTGATTTTTAGAAGTGTTTACTTCTTCCAAGTTGTCTTGTCTTTGTTAGTCTTTTATTTTGTGACCTTTTAGGAAGAAACGTATTTTATTCTTTAATGTATGCATAACATTATTTTATATTCTTTATATGATAATTCTAATAAAGTTCCTGAGAATCTAAATTCCCAGGAACTGTTTTTATGGCCTCTTTCATGTTGGCTTATATCCTTGTGTTCTTTGGTTTGTTTTTAATAATAGTATTTCTTATTTCTATATAATAAATTGAAGAGCAGAAAATACTAGTCATCATGTAATACAAACCATAGTCAAATATAATCTTTCTTGGTATATTTGACTCAACCTGAGCAGTCAGTCAACAAAGCTCTTTGTTTAGTTCAAAGAGCCTTAATTCAGTTTCTTCACCAACACATTATAAAATATTTATCCTATCTCACTTGAAAATAATATACTTATTTTATGCCTAAATATTTTGTTTCATGATCACCTTTCAATTAAAATAATTATTTTCTTAAAGAGCCACAGAAATAATATTTTCCTTTTCCTTTTATTTATTAGTTACAATTATTTTTAAATATTTTATTTCAATAAAGGGACTCACTTTTTAAAAATGTGTGTTAACATCAGTGCATTACAGTAGTTCCCCCCTTATTTTCAGGGGATATGTTCCAAGATACCAGTGGATGCCTGAAACTGTGACTAATAGTGGATGTATACACTATGTTTTCTCCTATGCATACATACTTGTAATAAAATTTAATTTATAAATTAGATCCAGTAACATATTAACAATAATGAGTAATGAAATAGAAAAACTACAACCGTATACTTTAATAAAAGTTATGTGAATGTAGTCTCTCTCTCAAAATACCTCATTGTAGTGTACTGTGGGTAACTGATACCATGGAAAGTGAAACCACAGATAAGGGAGAGCCGCTGTATTTGTTGACTGTTTTCAATGAATGATCAAATCCCTATGCTGGCAAAGGTCTGAAGAAGAAGTAATGTCTACACCCTGTTTTTAGAAACTGGCATAACAATGGTTAAATTCCTTAGACATTTAATAAATGGCATTTGTTAAAACTACATAACATTTCAACTGTGACTAACTCTTGATACCTTGAGTTAGCAATTCTCTTAGATATTTTATTAATACGTATAGAGATGTTCACTACAGCATTTTTCATCAATAAGGGACAGATTACTTAAGGCTGATACATCCAAACAATAGAAGAGCATACAGCTAATGGAAAGTAAGCTTAGTTTTATGTACACTGTCATAAAACATATGTATATTATAGTAAAGCAGGAAAATGTTGCTAATAATTGTAATCTTATTTCTTGTAAAAACTATATATGAAAGTAAATATTCTTAGCAATTATACACCCTCCATATATATGTTGTATTTTAACATGAGATTAGGAGATTTTTCCTTCTAATTCTTTTCACTGTAGTATCAGGGAAGTCTTTATTTGTACTTTGACCTCAGTCTAGGGTTGTTACCATAGAAATATATAGAAAAAGAATCATTACCCAGTTTTGACTGTAAAAAAAAATGGATTTTTGAAGTCCATGACAGAGAGAAGAGCCTTGAGAGAACAAAGCTTTATATTATAAGAACCATGATATATTGAGTATGAAAAGGCATCATTTATACCATAAATAATAAATTTGAGAAGGAATAGATGAAAAACCAGATGACCCTCTAAAGGGCAGAGAAACATGCTGAAAAGATGCCTGGTTTAGGGATTCCTTAGCATCTCGGTAAACAGGAGCATGATGAGAAATCAGAGGGAAGTAAGAAAATACATCTGGAAAAGTAGACCCCACAGTATTAATGGCCATTAAATATTTGAGATTGTATAACTGAAAACCTCTTTTTCTGGTTTTTGCATACTTATATTTCTGGCAATTTACAATAAGCAATAATTGCTTGTGTAATATTTTAAATGGTCATATAAAACAGGGGTGACCAATCTTTTGACTTCCCTGGGCCACATTGGAAGAAGAATTGTCTTGGGCCACATATAAAATACACTAACACCTTAACAATAGCTGGCGCTGTTACTGACAGGTTATTGACAGGTGGCCAAAGCAGAGGCCATATGTGGTATGAAGACATTGTAGGTGTGATGAGTATTTTCAGTGCTAATGGGGAGGTGGTGGAGTGGAGGCTACTGATGCTTAATAATTTGTTCAGAGAATTTCTGTTGCACTTTATGGGGAAAGCATTATTTTTTAGATGAGAAAGCAGTATAACCTTGAATACAATGTGGATCAGAATGATATTGCTAATGAAGCTGCATCATTGTTTGGGGTAAATACCTGGTGTTTGTCATTTTGCACCAAGAGGATTAAAGCAGGAACACATATGAGTGGGTTAAGGAGCAGAAAGTTTAATAGGCAGAAGAAAGGAGAGAGGAGAGCAGCTCTCTCTCAGAGAGAGGTGTCCATAAAAGGGAAAAGTGGCTTCACTGGATTGCAGCAGATTTTATAGGCAGGCTTTAGGTGAGGCAGTGTCTGATTTACCTAGGGCCCACAGATTGCTTTCAACAGGTGGAGAAGACTGGTTACCCCACCCTAATCTAACCTTATTATGTAAATGGGCTTTCCACTTAGTGTCATCTTGTCTGCTCCTTACTGTACATGTGGCTGGCAAAGAGATGACAAGATAGAGTCGCCACTGTGATCATGCCTACTCACAGGTAGCCTTTTCTTATTGTCACAACTGCTGGCATTCACCTATGCAAGCTTCTAACTTGCTTGTCTATGCCTGCAGCTTGATTTTACAGGCTGCTCTTTGTTAGAAAATAAAATGATTTTGGGGCTGGTTTTCATTAAAAGGAAAACCTAACTGAGGGCTTCACCTAAGTACTTTCTGTTATTTGTTTTGTTTTTGTTTAGAGATGGAGTCTCGCTCTGTCACCCAGGCTAGATTGGAGTGGCGTCATCACAGCTCACTGCAGCCTCTGCCTTCCAGGTTCAAGTGATTCTCCTGCCTCAGACTCCTGAGTAGCTGGGATTCCAGGCGTGTGCCATCGCACCTGCTATTTTTTTTGTATTTTTAGCAGAGATGTGGGTTTCACCATGTCGGCCAGCCTGGTCTTGAACTCCTGACCTCATGATCTGCCCACCCCAGGCGCCCAAAGTGCTGGGATTGCAGGCATGAACCACCATGCCCGGCCTCCAGTACTTTCTTCTTAACTCCTATATCACTGCTTTTGAAATTTACAGTGTGACTATGGGTAAGGTCTTTAGATATTTTCTGCTTCAGCTTCTCCCTACTTAAAACGCCAGAGATATTCATTTTCCACCATTAATATTATGCGTATATCATTAGAATAAATGTGATGGCACTTTTGGAAATAGAATTATTTAAGAAATCATTCTAGATCAATACTAATTTAAAAAAGGAAAAAATCATATATATATACACACATATATATACACACATATATATAGACACAAATATATATATATACATACACACACACACACACATATATATATGTCAGCTTTTTCTAGCCAGTGAGAAAACTGCCTTTCCTATCAAATGGTGACATCATCTCAGAAGGTCACAATCTGGCTATGATGTAATTATCACTTTTATGAACCCAACCATTCCAGCATTATCATACACGCACTGGAAAATTCTACTGGTAAACACTGGAATATTTGAAGGTGGTGACCTATATTACTGTGAATACTGTTGTAATCACTTTAGTATTAATTCGATCTTGGGTAATATCATAGAGCAGACCTAATTAAGTGCAATTAGTAAAATAATCACCCTAGGTCTTTAACCTAGAAAAGAAAACAATTTTTTTAGCTTCCAATTCATTCAAACTTTAAATAATAATAGTTTTGATTCTTCTTTTTAATCAGGAAAATAATTGCTTCAATAATTAAGCAAACACCTTAATGGACTATATGTTCCTGTCCCACAGCAAGAAACACAAAAAGAATCAAAGAGACATTCATCAGCATATTACTGTGCATAATATCTAAGCTGACATACCATATTAAAAGTTTTTATAAAACAGTAATATATCTTTCTTTACCTAAATCTGATTATTTTGTACATATTTAATATGACATATTTTTCACTTAACTAACTTTATACTCAGAATGTATATACTAGTAGGAAATAAGAAAACTAACTTCCATGAATGAGTTGAAGTTGTATAAAAGGAAACAGAGGCAGGTTGGTAAAATTCTTCAGAATCAAGTAGAATATTAAGGAATAGAATAGCTGTCTTTAGGTTTAATTTCACTAAAAAAGATCTACTGTATCTACTATGCTTTGATAGCTGTAGCAATTATGTGACAGATTTCCTGGATCACTGGAAAACCATGTGACTTTTGAAAATTCTGCAGTAGGTTTTGAATAATAACCATTAAACAGTTCTCTAAGACATTTGTTTTGAATTCGCTGTGCATGAATTTAAACTGAATATAGTGCACACACTATGTTGCAGTCTCTTATTCCAGGTTCCTAATATTTACATCCTAAATTCAACTGTCCTCCAGGGAGTCAAAGTTACTCTCAATAATCCATTCTTTATTTTATTTGACTTTTTTGACTTAACACACATTTATTTCTCATAGTACTAGAAGCTGGGAAGTGAAGATCGAGGTGCCAGCAGGTCCAGTGTCTGGGGAGGGCCTGCTTCCTGACTTGCAGACGAACATCTTCTCATGACATCCTCACATGGTGGAGAAGAGAAAGAGAGAGCAAGCTCTCAGGTCTCTTTCTATAAGGGCACTAATCTTACTGATAAAGGCTCCACCCTCATGACCTAATTACCTCCCAAAGGCCGGATCTTCTCATACTATCACATTGGGGATTAAGATTTCAACATATGAATGTGGGGAAGGACACAAACATTCAGTCCGTAACAGTTGGTAGAATAGCAGAAGTAGATTCCCTACTTTCCCATGGGAAAGTACGTAATTTTGCTTCGGACTGGCCCTGCCTGTGCCCTCTCAAAATTATCTCCTGCACCCTCTCTGGAATGTGCATATGAGTCACTGCTCCCTAATCTAACTTGCAGTCAACCTTTTTTGACTCCTGAACTCTATGAAGAACGTGCCTGCTTTAAATGTTTTGAAAGTCTCACTCCATTTCTAGAGGCTCTTGTATTTTTCCACTTTGAAGAATGAATTGCACTCCGGGTAAGGAGTGTAACCAGTGGGCACACAGTTTTGTCTTGAGCTCATCTCTACCAGTACCTCAGCCTTGACCTCTGATGTCTGCTTTTGGCTGCCTAAACCTTGGACCCCCACTCAATAACCTCACTGCCTTTTTTTTTTTTCTCTTTTTTTAAATTATACTTTATGTTCTAGGGTACATGTGCACAACCTGCAGGCTTGTTACATATGTATACATGTGTTATGTTGGTGTGCTGCACCCATTAACTTGTCATTTACAATAGGTGTATCTCTTAATGCTATCCCTCCCCCCAACCCATCCCACAACAGGCCCTGGTATGTGATGTTCCCCTTCCTGTGTCCAAGTGATCTCATTGTTCAATTCCCACCTATGAGTGAGAACATGTGGTGTTTGGTTTTCTGTTCTTGCGACAGTTTGCTAAGAATGATGGTTTCCAGCTGCATCCATGTCCCTACAAAGGACATAAACTCATCCTTTTTTATGGCTGCATAGTATTTCATGGTGTATATGTGCCACATTTTCTTAATCCAGTCTGTCATTGATGGGCGTTTGGGTTGGTTCCAAGTCTTTGCTATTGTTAATAGTGCTGCAATAAACATACATGTGTATGTGTCTTTATAGCAGCACGAATAATCCACTATTTAAAATACTTATTCTAATATTCATGATATTTCATGTCTGTCCATTTTATGAATTATTTTTGTGCTGTAGATCAGCCTTAGAGGAAGACAGCCTGTCTTTGTCATATGAAAAATCAAGTTTTTTTTTTTTGAGCCGACGGTATGTTTCTGTGACTCTGCCTAACTTCCTGAGGTGTTTGGACCCTCTGTGACCTGTGTAGTTTCCTGCCTAAGATACCTATCAAGCTTAAATGGTCTTCGCAAATGAATCTTCATCATTCCACGTTTGTCATTCCACTGATTTAATCTCGTTTTGATCCCAGTTTTTTCTCCTACAAATAGTTTTCCATAACTGTGAAATACATATCTTTCTATAGTATAAATTATACTATAGAAAGTATAAAAAATACTATATCCAGCTTTAAGAAATCATTGTTGCCCTTTTGCTAATTAAATAATGTAGCTACTGCTCCTTTCAGTACTTGAGATTATTCATTAAATTATTTTATATTATTATTATTTTTCTGATACAGTCTCGCTTTATTACCCAGACTGGTGTGAGTGGCACAATCATGGCTCATTGCAGCCTTGAACTCCTGGGCATAAGCGATTTCTTGCCTCAGCCTCTAGAGTAACTAGGACTACAGGGCCATGCTGCCACACCTGGCTAGTTAATTTTTTTTTTTTCCTTTTTTTTTTTTTTTTTTTGAGACAGGGTCTTGCTCTGTTGCCTTGGCTGGAGTGCAGTGGTGTGATCCTGCCTCAGCCTCCTGAGTAGCTGGGATTACAGGCATGTGCCACCATGCCCGGCTAATTTTTTTTTTTTCCTTTTTTTTTTTTTTGTAAGGACAGGGTCTCACTATGTTGCCCAGGCTGATCTTTAACTCCTGGCCTCAAGAAGCAATCCTCCCTCCTTGGCCTCTCAAAGTGCTACAATTACAGGTGTGAGCTACTGCACCCAGCCTAAAATACTTTAAACATAGCCACTCTCTGCTCTTAGAATACAAGCCTATGCATGAGCAACTGCTTTTCCTGAGCTACCTCAAACAGAAATGCTTCCAGCTGTGAACCATGGTGGAAAACATTTTGAGCCAGATGCAGCGTTGGCTTAAATCTTATATTTCACTCACAGATAGTTAAATTTGCCCAAGTTACTTAATCGTCATGAATTTTGGCTTCTTTATTGGTATATAAGTTAGTAATACTTATTTTATACAGTATTTAAAAGTCTTAAATGATGTAAAGTAAGTGGTTGAAACCCAGGACAACAGTGGTAGCGACAGTGACAGTGGTGAGTGGCTGGAAGGACAAGGGGATTATGTGAGGAATGTCCCTGACGCTTTGAGATTAGACCACTGAGTGAGCTGGATAGTTGAATTACTTCTTAATTCATTGAACAAGTTTTCTTAAAAAATTGCAATTGTTTCACCCATTATAATAAATTAAAACAAAATTCCTCCACTCCAGAAGTTGGCTGGAGACACAAATGTGAACAATCTCTGTTGTATATTTATAATATATACTTATATTGGTGTATATATTTATAATATATATATACCATACAGCGTACTTGGATGAATATAAATATACAACATACATTTATATTCATGTGTCATATATATATATACATTTGTCATATGCCATATATATTTCATATATATGACATGTCATGTATACATATATTTATATTAATATATGTCATATATACATCATACATTTGTATTCATATATAGTCAAATATACTACATACATTTATATTCATCCCTGGATGAATATAAATATTCAACATGCAACATCCCTGGAAGGACGCCTACTTGATCATGGTGAATTAGCTTTGTGCTGTGCTACTGGATTCAGTTTGTTACTATTTTGTTGCGGATTTTTGTGTCTATGTTCATAAGGGATATTGGCCTGTAGTTTTCTTTTTTTGTCATGTGTTTCCCAGATTTGGGGATATCAGGATGATGCTAGCTTTGTAGAATGAGTTAGGGAGCAGTCCCTCCTCAATTTTTTGGACTAATTTCAGGAGAGTTGGTACTAGCACTTTCTCGCACATCTGCTAGAATTTGGCTGTGAATCCATGTGGTCTGGGGCATGTTTTGGTTTATGGGTTTTTTATTACTAATTCAATTTTAGAACTTGATATTGATCTGTTAAGGGTTTCTATTGCTTCCTTGATCAATCTTAGAAGGTTGTGTGTTTCTGGTGATTTATCCATTTCCTCTAGATTTTTCATTTGTGTGCATAGAGGTATGTATTGAAGTCCCTAAGGGTCTTTTGTATTTGTGTGGGATCAGTTGTAATGTCACCTTTGTCATTTCTGTTTGTGCCAATTTGGATCTTCTGTCTTTTGTTTCTAGCTAGTAGTCTATTCATCTTATTTACTCTTTCAAAAACACAAACTTTTGGTTTCCTTGATTCTTTGTATGGATTTTTAGGTCTCAATTTCATTCAGTTCAGCTCTGATTTCAGTTATTGCTTGCCTTCTGCTATTTCGAGGCTTAGCCTGTTCTTGTTTTTCTAGTTCTACAAGGTATGTTAGATTGTTAATTTGAGATTTTTCTAACTTTTTGAGATAGGTTTTCAGCACTTTGAACTTTCCTCTTAACACTACTTTTGCTGTGTTCTAGAAATTTTGGTATGCTCTGCCTCTGTTTTCATTTATGTCCAAAAACTTTGATTTCTACCTTAATTTCATTTTTCACCAAAAAGTCATTCAGTAGCAAGTTTTTAAGTTTCCATATAATTGTGTGGTTGTTATAATTTTATTTTTTGAATTTATTGAAACTTGCTTTATGGCCAAGCATGTGGTTGATCTTGGAGTGTGTTCAGTGTGCTGATAAGAACGTGTATTTTGTGGTTGACGGGGGGAGTTTTCTGTATATGTCTATTATTAGGTCCAATTGATTAGGTGTTGAAGTAAGTCCAGAATTTCTTTGTTAGTTTTCTGCCTCAACGATGTAGCTAATGCTATTATTTATCTATTTTTATTTATTTATTTTTCTTTTTTTTGAGACAGAGTCTTGCTCTGTCACCCAGGCCAGAGTGCAATGGCACAAACTCGGCTCACTTCAACCTCCATAACCTGGGTTCAAGCGATTCTCCTGCCTCAGCCTCCTGAGTAGCTGGGAGTACAGGTATGCACCACCACTCCCTGCTATTTTTTTTTTTTTCTTTTTGTAGTAGAGACAGGTTTTCACCATTTTGGCCAGGCCAGTTTTGAACTCCTGACCTCAAGTGATCCACCTGCCTCACCCTCCCAAAGTGCTAAGATTATAGGCATGAGCTACCGTGCCTGGCCTATTCTATTTGTAAGTTCTATGAATTCCATTTGATTCTTTTTTATCACTTCTTTTCTTTCCTGAAATTTTATATTTTTACTAAAGAAATAGTGGTTGTTGAAGCATTTTTATAATAACTTTAAAAAATTCTTATGAAATAATTGCAACACGTGATTCATCTCAGTGTTATCTCCTGTTGTCTTCTTTTGTTTTCTATCAAGATGTTATTTTTTATTTTCCTGGTTCTCAAAATAGGCAATGTTTTATCATTTTCTGGAAATTTTGAATAGTATATTATGTGGCTTTTGAATTCTTATTTATTCTTTGTTTATTTGAACTTGTTTTAGCGATAGTCTCTGAAATTTGATGAGTGTGAGTGAATGTGCATACTGTTTTTCTTTTAGGGGGAGATTTGTATGTAGCTTCTACATGGTGTTTGGTTTGAGTGTTAGGCAGTTATTGCCCAACCTTTTGTTGTTGTTTTTAGACCATACTTTCCATTGTCCTTCGCCTAGAGGGGGAACAGGCCTCCTAAGGGTTTTTATTTGTTTGGTGGTGCCTGTTGATGATATACGGCTGGAGGCTTATGCAGCTTCTTGTCTAGAAAATATTGGTAACAATAAGGAAATTTGGAAAGCTCACTTCCGTGTTACCTCTCAAGTCCAGAGGTCCACAGGCAGTCTACTTTTTTACTTACACTTGTTTTTTACTTGTTTGTTGTGTTATATTTAAGGCTATTTAGTTGTAAGAGTGAGGACGTAAGAAAAATACGGCTATATTATCTATGCCCAAAGTGCAAATCCAAGTCAAAAAAGAATGTTTTAAATCTCAAGTATTTTGACACCACTACACCACCTCTTTCTTTCATAATCCATAACATCTTCTGTCACTTATGGGTTTAGTTTATTTTTACACCTATCTTTAAGTGTAGAAATAATACTTACAGAGCATTATTTCCTCTCGAAATAGTTCAAATTAAGTGTAATGAAAACAAATCTTTTTTCATACGCATTACACACGTGTTTAAAATGTACAATTAATAAAAACATAATACTACTTTATTCTCTGGTACTTGTACTAAAATCTACCACAGTGATTTAGGACACTTATCAAAAATACTATTGTCCAAGTCCCACCCTGATTCAATTAATTCAGATCCTCTGAATTGGGCACAGGTTTTGGTGTTAATTTTTAAAGCTTCTCAGGTGATTGTAAAAAAAAAAAAAACAAATCATGATTGAATAGCATTAAAACAAATAATTGATTATAAATAGGATGAGTGACAAAATCTTAATTTGAGAAGCATTCAGTTCGATGTGTGGACTCTGAAATAGCCAGATTATTCAAGAGAGTGTAGCTTTGAACACCAAAGATTAGCCTGCTGTAAGCATAGAGGCAATGTGGGTTTCAGTCCAGCCTGGAGACTGTATGTTACTTCTTTGTTCATCTACAACTTTAAACAGGGGTACTTTCATTTAACCCTGCTTTAAAAGTTTGTGGTGACAACATTAAAATCTGTCTTTTAATAAGTTTTAAATATTTGCTAGATTTATCTGTGTTGTTATTAATGCTAACCATGTTTGTAAAAGGAGGCAGTTAGGCAGTTGCTGTGTTTTAAAGATGGTTAGGCTGGGCCTTGGAAGTATCATCATGGTTATAAATGTTAAAACCTTATACAAAAACATGGTCCATCTGACTCAAATCTGTGCTTTACTACTCGTTTCTATGATTTTATAATAGTTTAGAAAGAAGTACTCTGGGATTTAGAAAAAGCAAGAAAGTAACAGACATAGACTATATAATATAATATCTCACCTCTTCAAAGAAAAAATATAATTAATATGTAAAACGCGAGTGACTGGATTACACGTAGGTACTGCTCCTTTATTTTCCATGCATTATCTGAGCTAAATAATTTGACTGAAACAAAGGTGCACGTAAGTTATGCTACAATTGATAATTCTCAAATTATTGGCTTCATGCCTGACACGATTATTTCTTCTTTCAAGGTGACTATTGCATCCCTTACTTTTTGATTCCTATTATGGAAAGGGGTAATTTCTATGCACTAAAGGCACCCTGTGCCATTCCAGCTTTTTAATTCACTTTTCCAGATGGAAAGATGCTTTGCCTTGGCTTGCAGATTTATATAAAAGAGCTGACAACTGCTGGCATGGAAGGGAATTGTCACATGAATTCATCAATACAGAGAGTTCAAAGAGTTTTCTAATCCTGGTGAATTAGGCTTTCATGTGTTTAACACTTTTTATTGGAAATATCTTGCCAGAATATCAGTAAAATCAGACTTTTGTGCAAGTTAAAACTGCATTCTAAAATCTAATATGAAAAAACTTTGGATTATTCCAGTTACTTTTAATTAGTTGCCTATTATTCTTTAGGAATTGAGTAAAATGGGTTATGAGAAAATACAGAAGAATTTCCTTTGAAAGTAATGCTGTGGCCGGGCGCGGTAACTCATGCCTGTAATCCTAGCACTTTGGGAGGCTGAGGTGGGCGGATCACGAGGTCAGGAGATCAAGACCATTCTGGCTAACACGGTGAAACCCCATCTCTACTGAAAAATACAAAAAAAAATTAGCCGGGACTGGTGGCCGGCACCTGTAGTCCCAGCCACTCAGGAGGCTGAGGCAGGAGAATGGCGCGAACCCGGGAGGTGGAGCTTGCACTGAGCCGAGATACGCCACTGCACTCCAGCCTGGGAGACAGAGCAAGACTCGTCTCAGAAAAAAAAAAAAAAAAAAGGGAATGCTGCATGATTATGGATCTATAATGAGGAAAAACACACACTAATAGTTACAGCAAAATTATAAATGATGGTTTAATTGAGCCCAAAAAATCATGCTACTAACATACCACCATGCAATGTCTAATGAATGCATTTCTGCTTTATTTTTAAGATATTCACACCATTTTATTATTTATAGGATTTCTATTGCATGTTAATTGTCGAATAATTTTGAACTTTGGGGAAGCAATTAGTGATTTTTTTTTGAAAAAGGCTCACCACCTAAATTGCAAAATATTAATAACTGCTAACAAGACATTCATGATTTACCAAGATGAACTTGGAAACAATTTATTCTGATTTAGAGGTCTTATTTCTGGCCTAGTGGTCAAACTCTGGAGTTAAATATTTATAAAACAGTGGTAATTTGCTAGCACAGCACATAAACAGGGCAAGTTCAAGAACGCTGATGAATGACTTAGCAAGAATATTTTCTGCTACAATTATCTTTTGTAATGAAAGGTTCTTTTGAGTGACTATAAACACATTTTAAACACTAATTTGTGTCAACCCCATCATTATACATTAACTCCATAAGAGAAGGTAACACATTAAACTAACAAAATGAACATGAAGTTGTGGGCCAATGATAGGCCACTTCTTGTTTATACATTTAGCTCTGTCAATAAACCACACATAACAAACAACAAGAGATTTCTGCAGCAGTAATATTTCTTTATAAACATACGGTTGTCTCTGCAGTTTCAAATATTCATGAATTCACCTTTTAGAAAACAACAGCTTAAAAATCCTAGCTACCATTGGAAGAGAGCTTGAATTAATAGAGACTTGGAGTTTATAGCTATCTCCCCATTTCTTCAGAATGGTTTTTAAAAGCCAACAATATCTCCCTGAAGTAAGCTTCAGAGAGGCTAATGTTAAATTGATTTCAGAAATAAATTATATATTTTTTTAAATGTAAATGATATGTAAATAATTGTAATAAAGGAACTATATTTCCATAACAAATGAAGATATATAGACACTTCTCTAATTTTAATTTGATCTAATTTTGTTCAAAATATTCCACTGAAATTCACTTGTACAATAAGATCATATCCTATTTCTTATAGATAGCACTATTCTGTAAAGGAAATAAAATGTACTCCTTATTGTGAGTTTGTGTGGATCTGTTTACTCAATGTAAGTAAAGCTTTTGCAAAACTAACAATGGAGATAATAAACAATAATATCTTATTAAGAAGGGCTTTACTTAGAAATTTCAGTATGATTCATTGGTAAATGAGTATGATAGGCATATAAATGATACTTAAATTATTCCAATACATTAGGGTGTAGGTTTTAATTATACTAATTCAATAATCATTTTCAAGGAACTGAAGAAATGAGAATCTAATGAAAAAACAGAACAGAATACACTAAACTATTATTGTAAATGAGATCTGATCACAAATCATTGAAGCGATCAGAGCTAGGAAGATTTATTTGGCAAGCCTTTGCAATCAAAATTGTGTTTTCAAAATCAGCATCAATTTTGCTTGCATGGATTTGAGGCTATAATTTTAAAGATCTAGAACATATGCACCTCTACTAAAATCATAAATGAAAATAGATATCCCCAAATGACAGCTTTAAAATTAGAATATCTAGTAGCTAAATATTAAATATCACACATTTGTAAACCTATGTCATCACTGATACGTATTTTCACATAATTTCTTTGGGAAAATATGAAAAGCTCACCAATATTCTTGCAATTTTATTTACATAGGGATACTAGAACATTAATCTCTGTGTATAGACGGGAAGTGAGTGTACAGAAAACTGAAGCAGTAGTAGGGAAAGCACCTGCACAAGCACCTTCTTTCTTGAGTAGTTGGGAGTCTCTGAGCGGAAATCATGGCTGCTGGAAGCCACCTACCATGGAAAGACCTGATGAGGCACAGCGGGAGGTTCCATTGCTGGTCCAGAAGAGGAGCAGCAGAGAGAGTTTCAGCTGGAGACTGGAGTGGAGTTGGGGAGGTCAACTCTATGAAGCAGAAATTAAGCCAGAATACATTAACATCAGAGAAGAGAGTAGATAAGTGTTCATCCTTTAGTATGTTCCTCTTGAACAGGAAAAAATACATCCTGCCAGGAAACACGATGGGAACAGAAACTTTTAAATGCTTTCTGTGAGCTGGAGGCAGCTACAGAAGCTAACTTTGAGTTGAAGCCCAGTTCTTTGAGTTCTAAGGAAAGATGTGGCTCAAAGAACATTAGAAAGATCTCACCATTCTTGATTTTGTTCTTTTATTACTTTCTCCTTTTTACAAAGTGCATGTTTTTGCTGTTTCAAAAGTAGATACTTAACGCAGTAAGAGAAGAGGAAATGAGGCTTGATAGAGAGCACTGCTGATTTTCCGAGGAGAATTCTGGAGAGAAGGCAAGATAGGCAAACAGGAAGGGAAGAGTCACTGCCTCAGACTCTGACACCACCTCTGTGTTCCATCCAGTTCCAAATGGGAATGGGAATGTTCAATTCAGTGCCTTTGAAAGAAGACATTTCTGTTCATCTTGAGTAAAGGGGAAAAATGGTTCTTTTTTATGTATATTAATTTTGTTTGTGGAATCAGGTGACTGTATTCTGTTGTCAAGAAGAAAATGAGCCTCAGTCACATTGAACTGTGTTTGACTTCATGGAGCTCATGGTAAGGAGAGGCTGCCTGGTGCATCTGCAAGAACAGGACTCTGGGAATCACAGACGTGGGATTCCCACGTTTCTAGAGTTCTTGGCTCTGCCGTTGCTGAATGGCTGTGTGACTTTCTTTATAGCACTGAACCTCCCTGTCTCTCACAGTTTTCCTACTGCAGCATGAGGGTTTGGGGACAGGTAATTTCTACATGCTTTCCATCTGAAATGAGATGATTGAATTCTTCCTCTTTTACTTACTGAGCTATTTCTTCTATGGTGTCTGCCATCACCAAAATAGAGTGTTTCAGTAGGGCATAGTCCTGAGAGGCTTCGAATAACTTCAGGGCTTTTGTGCTGTCAGCAGCCTTGTCAACAACCAACTGAATTTTTAGTTTAGCATTGATTGAAGAAGCAAAATCCCCTCCAGCACTGATGACTAAAATAAGAAAATCCCACACTCATTGTGGCTGGTTTTTCTTTTTCTTTTCTTTTTTTCTTTTTTTTGTTAATCCAAGTAAATTACTTAATGCACAAAGTATCTTTACAAACCTTGCGCTTTCTAAGCAATATTTATAATAGATGATGGAATGTTTTAAAATGAAAATAATTGCTAGTATTTATTGATCATGTGGTGTGCTAGGTAGAGATGTTGTTAGGTGAGTTCCACATATTATCCTGTTTGTTTCCTACAGTTACCCTCTAAGTTAAAGCCTTTTAACTCATTTTATGATGGTGAAATGTTAATGCGGAAGGCACACAATCATATTGTGAGTCTACAGGAGTCGGGCGGATTCATGAACCCAGGTAACCTTGCGCTGGAGTCTGTGTTCTGCTCCCACATTGTCTCTACAGGAGCCCAGGCTGAAAATTTCTGCTTAGAAAAATCCTATTATCAAGGTCCTTTGTAAAAAGTTCTCACTTATCATCTTTCTTTTTATATCCAGTACTTCACACACACAGAAATTACTTAATGTCTGCTTTTAGCTTTTGACCTGGCTGGTCCGATGATGCAACCTTAGAATTACTGAGAAACCTTATGTGTGTCCAGTTTTTAAAATTAAATTTCCTTTAAAGCTAATAGCCTTTCTTTCTTCTTTCTTTCTTTTTCTTTTTCATTCAGAGGAGGAGTCAGTTCTGGCCCATGCTGATTCTTCAGTTAATTCTCATTAAAGTGAACAAGAAGTTGTTACTACAATAGTTTCTCCTCTGGTCCCACAGCTGTTTTCTTCCCTGTTGCTCTTAGACATTACTCTCTTGTCTTTACCTGCGTTATCTTTGCATTATTAACATACCCTACAGAAAGCCCTGTTCCCTTTGCTTCCATAGCTCAGGACATTTTGGTTCATGACCTCCATGGAGAATTTTCTGCCTTTTTGAATCTAAGAGGCAGCACTGACTGTCAATCAATGGCGATTGACATGCTGCCTTCTTAAGGGACCCCAACAAAAAAAAATCACTTTGAACAGAATACAAATTTGGAAGACAATTATGCATAACTGCCTTTTCTCTGTACTTCTAAACCGACAGTAATGCACTTTAAAAGTGGATTCCTGCAGAGTGACTGCTTACAAAGAATGAACCATAGACAATGAAATGACAGACCATCAGGAGAGATATTTTTGGGCAGTCAGCCTCCTTGGTGTCCCTGAATCCATGCTATATGTATGCCTTTTTTTTTTTGACAGACTTTGATAGAATACCTGTGAATAAAATTTTTCAGATTTTTCAAAAAGCCTGCCAGTTCTATAGGAACCTTTATTTAAACCAAAAATATATTGTATTATGACATTTTAACTTTGTATCTAAGCAGCTAACAAAGGAAACAGGATACGAGTGGGATTTAATATACTTAGCATAGGTTACCTTATTTTTTGTTCTTAATAGTAAAAGGAAAAATTTTTATTTGTGAAATCTTCAAACCAGATGAATAATCCATAGAGACATAATTTAATTTCTATTATGTTTTTTAATTGGACCCAGAATATTGTAGTCTTAACTTCATGGAAGAAAAGTTTTAGTAAAATACACTACTCATTTGGATGATAAGATCTGTTTTTAATTCAGAAGCCAATTAATACTTCATGTTTTTGAAATTCTTTTTTATGTCTGAAAACATGTATTTTTAACATAAATTGTAACTTCATTCATAGTTTTAACATGACTCACTCGTATTCTTTTTAAAAGAGTCTTTAAATGACATTCATGGTGTCAAATTGTATGAAAAAATTTGTGTGAATATGAACTGTCTGGATAAAAGGTTCATAGCTTTGATAAGATTCTGAATGAAACCTATGAACCAAAAGCTAAGAAGTAGTAAGCTTGATGAAGGATTCCTAAATCTTTGTTTAGAGTTCCTTCCAATATTTGATTTCTTTCCCCTCTACCAACTCTGAACTATATATTCTTGGGCTTTGTCTTAAGTATGATTTCATTACAAGAAAAATAAATCTAATTGAGCCATACTGAGAAAGGGCATCCATTATAAAGAATCAGGAGATTTCACAGAACTCACCGACAGGAAGTACAGCCATGCTTTGAGAGAGACTGGGGCTCGAAACTGCTAAAGCCATCAGATCAGAAGGCGTGCTTTCATTTTCCTCACTGCTGCATCTCTGCTGTCAATGTGTTTCTATTTTGCCCCACCCTCCATGTGTTCATTCATCTACTTCAGCATGAATGAGGTTCACTTCTCGGAATCAATGGCAAATATCTTTATGGGCTGTTGTCCTGCATCAATAGCTCATTAACTTGACATTGTAAGTATCAATTCTCAATTTCTGGGAGAGAGAACAAGACTAGTTGAACAGATGTTCACCACTAGATCCAGGATGTAGGGTCACATGGTGTTTGCTCATGGGGCTGTGAGGCTAAGACTCCCTCTGGAAGGCATCTTTAGCACAGTCTAATTGTCATATTGATAACATTAATAGGGTAGGATTAAGCCTGTAGTAAATATGGGAAATTAGAATCTAGTCAGAAGACTTTGAGATCCATCACATTCAGTGTGAGTCGTTGAACAGAATCAAATTTCTATCTCATATAAAATCAAAGTGAATTACTTCCATTATGAAGTAAAGACTCAAGAATCGCTACAGAATTTATTTAAAATCTAACACGTATTTTCTTATTTGCTGGGTGACATGCACTGATGTAGGCCCTGTAAATAGATCAGTAAACGTGAAATGTAGACTAAAATACGGAAATTTAATGACTTGCTCAGAGTATAACAGAGAGTAATACAGCTACAGCAAGAAGAAAATGTGTTGCCCTCAGTGTTGCTCACTTCAGCATTGGTGACATTTTCTACTTATTAAACAGACACTGTACACTGCAGTCCTGGGGGATATCATAATCATTGTTTGTAATTTACGAATATCAAGAATAATTACCACCTTCCTCAAATAATATTGTAAGTATTTAAATTACATTAGTAGAGGAATACTAAACATCTCCTTCTGAACAAGAGAGTGTAAAGGGAACCTGCCATAAACAACTAGATCAGGGGAAAAAATATAGGAAATAATTCTTTTTAAACGTTGTACAAAAGGGGGAGCACAAGACTGTAGTCTCTGATAAAAAGGAAATAGATTAACCCGGTAATTACTTCAGTTTTCAATCTGGAGTCACTTTTTGGATTGTGGTGTAGGGAGAGGGAACTATTCAAAAAGCAATGTTCTCAGTCAACTAACGTAACAGAAATGAGAACAGTGGGAGGTGAAAAAAGTCATCCTGGAAAAGAAAACTATGCAGAGAGAGCAGTCCAGAAGTCTTCATGATGTCCATGAGTCCTCAGTGTTTGGCTGAGTACTCAGCTGTACCACATGTAAGGTGAAACCCCATAAGGTGCCTATGAACTCAGCAATTCCCCTAACTCATGCAACATTGGAAATGCATGAGTTCTGATGAGTCAAGCCAGGGAGACCATATTGAATATATGGGAGCATTAATGGGGATCATGCCTTCATAGTACAGCTGATCTAGCGCTACAGCAAGGACTACTCTAGATTCAACGTAAAATGCTTAAGACACAAAAGGATCAGCTAATCTACATACTATTTAGCTGACTGCCAAAACAAAACTCAAAAATTTCTTAAGATAACAAACTCCAGAAACTTAGCATGATATTCAGAGTGTTCAGTATACAATCAAATGTTACTAAATATGCACAGAAACAGGAAAATGTTATTTATAATGAGTAATAAAATCAGCTAATAGAAAAATACCTAGAAATTCTCTACTAAAAATACAAAAAGTTTACTGGGCATGGTGGCATGCACCTGTGGTCCCAGCAACCCGGGAGGCTGAGGCAGGAGAATCACCTAAACCTGGGAGGCGGAGGCTGCAGGGGACCGAGATGGCACCACTGCACTCCAGCCTGGGCAACAGAGTGAGACTCCCTCTCAAAAAAAAGAAAAAAAAATAACCTAGAAATGACAGAGGAGATGAAATTAATATACAGTCATGTTAAAACATTCTTATGGATATATTTAATGAAAAACTTGAACATAATGAGGAAATAAAGGGAAGATATAAAAAGGGACCAAATGCACGTTTTAGAGCTGAGCATCACATCTGAAATAAAAATTTTATTGCATGACCTTAACAATAGAGTAGACACAGGGGTAAATTAAAAAGTGGACTTAGGGCCTGGCATGGTGGCTCACACCTGTAATCCCAGCACTTTGGGAGGCCAAGGCAGGTGGATCACCTGAGATTGGGAGTTTGAGACCAGCCTGACCAACATGGAGAAACCCCGTCTCTACTAAAAAGACAAAATTGCATGGGGGCACATGCCTGTAATCCCAGGTACTCGGGAGGCTGAGGCAGGAGAATCGCTTGAACTCGGGAGGCAGAGGTTGCAGTGAGCCAAGATAGCATCATTGCACTCCAGCCTGGGCAACAACAATGAAATTCCATCTCAAAAATAAAAATAAAAAGTGGACTTGAAGATATGATAATGAAACAGTGCATCCTGAAGCACAGAAATATCGATGGCTATGATAAAATGAGCAGAGTCTCTGTTTGGAGGAATATCAGATAGTCTACCAGGGATAGTTAGGGAAAACCTTAAAAAATCCGACAAAAAATTCACATTATGCACAGAGGAACAAAGATAAGAATGAACACATGCTTCTCGTGATAAAATATTCAAGTCAGCTGAAAACTTCTTTAAAATGCTGAGTGGAGGATGGTGTTTTTGGCTACCTAGGATATTGTATTTAGGGTAAATATTCTTCAAAAATAAGAATAGAAAAAGAATAATTTCATATAAACAAAAGCTGACAGTATTTTTTTACCACTAAGATTTCACTATGGGCGATTTTATTTTATTTGAAATGCTTGGGACCAGGAGTGCTTTGGATTTCAAATTTTAGAAAATTTGCATATACATAATGAGATACCTTGGGAATGGAACCTAAGTCTAAACAGCAAACTCATTTATGTCCCATATACACCTTGAACACATAGACTGAATGTAAATTAACACAATATTTTAAAGAATTTTGTGCATGAGACAAAGTTTGTGTACATTGTACCACCAGGGAGCAATGGTATCAGGCATGGAATTTTCCGCTTGTGACATCTTATCAGTACTCGAAACGTTTTGGATTTTGGGGCATTTCAGATTTTGGATTTTTGGATTAGGGATGCCAACCCTGTACAACAAAAAAATTAAAAGAAGGTCCTTGAGGCTATTTCAAAATAGCACGAGGTAGTAACTTGAATCAACATAAATGAAGAGAAGTGAAATTGATAAATATGTGTGAGTAAATATAATTTTTTTTCTCGTTTACAAAATCTCTTTAAGGATGTTTAGTTATTAAATAAGTGAAATATTAGTGATAAAGCATGCATAAATGTATGGATTCCTCCGCTTTTCAGTTTAACCTTTCTAATTTTTTTAAAACACTTTATGCTTCATTGTTGGTAATCTAACTGTACATTGGAAGACATTACCTTTTGTTGTTGTTGTTGAGACAGGGTCTCCACTATGTTGCCCGGGCTGGAGTAGAGTGGCTATTCCCAGGTGTAATCAAAGCTCACTGTAGCCTCAAACTCCTGAGCTCAAGAGATACTTCTGCCTCAGTCTCCCAAGTATCTGGGACTATATTTCTTTTGTTTGTGATTTTTTTTTAATAACTCTGCATCTGAACCTCTTGTGTATGATTTGTGAATTTTTCACACTAAGCTTTTTAAGAGGTAGAAACCACCTATAGAGTTCAAAAATTCCAGAAGCTTGTTCACAGTGCTAGGCCACAGACAAGTTATGCAACCTCTAACATCTGCATGATTCTAGAACAAGTGGTGAAATACACAAGACTGTGCTGTGAAAAATCTATTTTCAGAAAATGCTGCAAAATCAAATATCTGGCACCTACGTTGAAGGTATGTTTGCTGGTTGTCCATTCCCCACGACAATGACAGGTTCTACCGTCAGACTTGATCTAAGGTGCATTTTGGTAGAGCTAGTGTTCTGTGAAAACCTACTGGGGTCTCAACACCACCTCCACTAAGGCATGCCCACTTCCCATAACATACAACTACTGGAACAGGAGGGGACCTCCAGGACCCTTTGCTGATTCATAATTGCCTCAGTCTAAATAGTTAATAAATATTTTTTATAATTCTTTTCATTTTCAGAGGTCTCCATATTTCCCAGTAATTGTGAGAAACAAATTAATATATTGCAGCTGCTGGCCTTATAAAGATGCATAATTCTGCTAATGGCAAAGTAGATACCTTTATATAGAGAGACGTAAAATATGCATGTAAGTGACAGATCCTGAGAGGAAAGGGAGAGGGTGTGGATACTGTAATTATTGATTGCTTTCCCGTTTATGCATCCAGTCTCACCTGAAGTAAAGGAAGGATCCAGTGCCTGCCCTTGACTTCAGTGATTTCCTCTGATTCCTCAAAGTAAATCTCACTGAATAGAAGACAAGCCACTCTCTATTTCTTGTATTCAAATTGCCCCTGAAATAACTTCAGGAGTAAGTAGTCCAGAGACAGGGAAGATAGAAGAAACAAAAGACTGGAGTAGACAGACTCAGTGGATTAGACACGGTTGAAAAGAGAATTAATGAGCTGAATAGATTGCGATAATAACTCAAAATTTATTATACCTGGATAAACTGGTAGGAAACAAATATCAAAGAGAGCTTGAGAATTGTAATTGATAGAATAAGAATTTCCCTTGCACATCTAATAGAAGTTAGAGGAGAAATTGGAGAAAATAGTGATGTTGGCATGAGGGTATTGAAAGAACACATTTCCTGAGAACATCATTGAATTGATGAAATATACAATTCTCAGATACAGTAATCTTGAATAAGAACAAAAATAAATACAATTACATGACAATGAGAAACTGGAACTTCAGAGATTAAAAAAAACACAAGAGTGCCCAGAGAGAAAAGACAGAATTATAATAATAATTCCATATCTTGCAAATGATAGCCTGTTATGTATTTCTTTTAGAAAAACTAGAAGGTCCATCCTGAAAAATTATGTATTCTCTGAATAGCCTCTCTAGATATCTATATTTGCAACATATATTTGCTTACATATATGTGTAACTTAGGGCTCTTACCTGTTTGTTTCCCTGTAGACCATGAGTGAGATCCTTCAAGGAAAGTTTTGGGCCTTATTCATCCTTGTCTTCTGATTGCCAAACAAAAGCTAGTTGAAGTTTTTTGCATGGTTGAGAGAATAAACAAAATGGTCTTTGCCAGGGAATTTGCTCAGACTGTTTAGTGAAAATGGTTCAGTGTTTCTCATAAGCAAATATGAATAGTACTCTCTTCCTGAGAATTTGGTGTGATGTGGTATAAAAGATAAATACAGGAAGGCCATATGTACCAACATATCTAAGGCTTCAATTTCATGACTTACAATATTTATTTGCTTTTTTCATAACTTTGTTCCTACTTGAGGACTTCTGACTATGAGAAAGTCAAAAACTTAAATCTTTTACGCAGTACAGATAACTTTTTAAAAAACATTCTAAACATAATGAGTAGAAGATGAGATTGACAAATAAAAGAAACAAAACGAATTTGGAAAGCTGAAGATCATATTTTCCTACTTCATAATTTTGTGCAGGGCCAGTGTTGCTTCCTGATAATTACTACATTAAGTATCTCTACATTGTCTTGATGTTTCTTTCTGAATCAAGGTAGAAAACAAACAAATGAATAAATGAATCTTTGAGGTGGGAAACTGATGTGAAGCAACTTATCTGATAGTATTATTCTAATCAAATGACAGAGTCAAATGCGGTAATCACGCATAGTATCACTGAATTCATCAGTGGGAGAGTCCTCATTTCAGAACTCAGTAGGGGACAGCGGTTTAGCTATCTCTCCCTGTTGCTCATACCTATTAATACATTATTCAGTGATATCTCAGAAGGTCTCATTAATTTCAAAAATGCCTATTGACTAGATGTTCTTTTTGATTTTCAAAAATCTGACTTTCCAGATATAAATGCTGGACTCTGCTAAGAATTTACTTCACAGAAAAGTGGTTAAGCCTCTAATGCTATTATTTATTTTATTATTAAAAAAACACAGATTCTCATCTGTAGAATATTACCTCCCAGAGTTTCAACAGTTTTGCTAAAATGGATATGTTTATATATTCTCTGCTGGTATTACATTTTTAAAATGTAAAACTTAGAGAAATTAGCATCTTTATATTTCAATAAAGACCAGGTGTGCTTTTTCTAAAACACCTCAGAACTTCAGCATTGTCTGTACCATGCTCAATTTTATTTGGTTAATTTACATTTTATCTTTGGACAATCAGTATGGAAATGCTTCCATTTACAAGTGGCCTAGACAGTGAAAATTACTGCAACATATGTGATTTTAGAGACGTGCGTGTTTTAGTGACTATTTGGTATAATGTTCCTTATGTTTCACCAAATAAAAGCCACCAGTGAAAGGAGGAGCGAAAGGCCTCTTGTGTCTTTAAGTATGGAACTCATACTGGCAGTACTTGGGGCCAACATTCGTTATTTACATTCACTGCAGCTGTTTGCACTTTGAAACAGTTACCTACTTTAAATGGGAAAAAAAAAAGCTTCATTGGTTTTCTTTTTTTGTGTGAACAGCTAAACAAAAATAAAATGCTATCAGGATGGCAAGTAGAGGAATCTGCAATGAAAGAGCATGTGGAAAATAATACAATCGTCTTATATTTTTAAAATTTAGAACCATATCTGGTATCATTATTACCATAATTGAAGTTTTCCCCAAAGGATAACATGGCTCTGTTAAAACGATAGACTTAACATGGCTTTGCTGTTTTCAAATCAGCCAAACATGGCAATAGAGAGGAGACCTGCAGCACTTTCTCTTTCAGCACAAATTTGAGTCTCAGTGTGAGACTGTCTTCCATTCTACTTCCAGTCTGTTGAGATTTGAATCCATTTACCCCCAGCCAACCTAAAGAGGGATGAGTCTGTCTCTTTCTCTCCTCTCTCTTCCTCTGGTACTTCTCTTGCTTTTGCAGCAGCAAATGTATAGAAGATGAACATATTTCTGCAGCTAGCCATATTTCTAATTGTGAATAAGAAAATTTAATCTTTTTCACCCTTTCTCTTGTGAAGCCTTCTCTTTTACGACTCCCAGATGTCTGGAGCTTGCTTTTGCTCCTGATAGTTTAGGATTTCCTACTATAACTCTCACTTTTTAGGATTTTTACAAACTCTTCCTTTTTAGTAAAAGTACTTGCCTAGGCCGGGCGCGGTGGCTCACGCCTGTAATCCCAGCACTCTGGGAGGCCAAGGCGGGCTGATGGTGAGGTCAGGAGATTGAGACCATCCTGGCTAACAGGGTGAAACCCTGTCTCTCCTAAAACTAAAAAAAAAATTAAAAAATAAAAAAATTAGCCAGGCGTGGTGCCGGGCACCTGTAGTCCCAGCCAGTCGGGAGGCTGAGGTAGGAGAATGGCGTGAACCCGGGAGGTGGAGCTTGAGGTGAGCCGAGATTGCACCTCTGCACTCCAGCCTGGGAGAGTGAAACTCCATCTCAAAAAATTAGCCAGGCGTGGTGCCGGGCACCTGTAGTCCCAGCCAGTCGGGAGGCTTAGGCAGGAGAATGGCGTGAACCCGGGAGGTGGAGCTTGAGGTGAGCCGAGATTGCACCTCTGCACTCCAGCCTGGGAGAGTGAAACTCCATCTCAAAAAAAAAAAAAAAAAAAAAAAAATACTTGCCTAACAATGTTCTCATCCAAATAGTGAAGTGGTGAAAACAAATAGGAAAATGAGAGAGTGTAATATTGTGTAATATAGTCCATACTTCAACCTTCAAAATGCATGCCTTATATGCTTTCTAAAGAGAATATTCATGAATGTTTAGGGGCATTATGACAATATATTTGAGAAACATTCATGGGGGAGCATTGGTCCCTAAGTATCCTTAAAACATACTACATTGACCTCTCCCACCTTTCATTTTGACCAATATATTTCCTATATAAATTAATTCAAACTTTCCAATGAGAAAATCAGTGACTGCAGTCTATGTAGAGAACGGTCAGGTAGTTTCTGTTCCACAGTTTAAAGGTATAGTACTCTTGTTTGTAATATGTTGTTTGGCCTTCAAGAATTTTCTGTCTTTGGTTTTTTTTTTTTTTTTTATCAGTTTGTCTATGATATTCCAAAGCATAGATTTCCTAGTGTATAGTCTATTTAGAAGATTTCTAAATCTGTAATTTTACATCTTTAAACAAACTGGGGAAATTTTCAGTCATGATTTTTTCGAATTATTTTTTTCTACCGTATTTTCACTCTCCTCTCCTTTTTTTTTTCTTTTTTTTTGGATAAGGAGTCTGAATCCTGGCTCACTGCAACCTCTGCCTCCTGAGTTCAAGCGATTCTCCTGCCTCAGTCTCCCGAGTAGCTGGGATTACAGGCATGTGCCACCATGCCCAGCTAATTTTGTATATTTAGTAGAGACGGGGTTTCACCACATTAGCCAGGTTGATCTCGAACTCCTGACCTCTGGTGATCCACCCACCTTGGCCTCCCAAAGTACAGGGATTACAGGCATGTACCACCATGCCTGGCCCACTCCTCTCCTTTTAAGACTTTGTGGGATATTAAGCAAACATATTACAGGTATATTAAACAGGTATACTAACTTCCATGTTGCTTCACAATTCCCTCAAAATACCTTATTTTTTCAATCATTTTCCATCCTCTTCAAAGAGGATAATTTCTTTTATCTTCAATTTCACTGATTGTTTCCTCTATTGTCTACATTTGTTGCTGAGCCAATTCAGTGGGTTTCTTTTCCACATACATCTTCTTTTTCATACTAGAAATTCTATTTGGTTATTTTCAAATGTTTTCTAATCATCTGATAAAAGTTTCAATAGTTTTACTCATTATAAGCATGTTTTCCCTTATGTCATTTGTCAGTAGCATAATCAGCCTTAAAAGCCTTATTTGCTGATTCTAACATCTGTTCTCTGTGCTAGTCTCCAGCGATTGTCTTCTCTCTTGAGACTGGATCATTATCTCACTGCTTCTTTGTATGTCAAGTAATTCGGAATGTATTCTGGACATTATGAAGGTTATATTGTGGAAACTCTAGACTCTATTCCTTTATTGCTTGTTGTTGTTTTAGCAGGTGATTAATGTGCTAAAATGTACATACTGTGTCTCTTCGCTGGCAGTTCAGATCTCAATTCAATTTTTTCATCCTTACCTAAGGAGCACGCTGTCTACCCTGTGCATACACAGTTCAGAAGTCAACCAGAACTATGAGAAAGTCTATGAGGAGAGTTTATACAAAGAATTTGTGACTCCCTTTCTGTCCATCTCCTTTATAGAATTTCTCCCTTATTTCCCAGCAGCTATGCTTACTTCAAAGTATGCCCTCTGAAAGACTACATATTTATCAAAGCTTTCATTTTGCCACCCTGTGCCAACAGTGGCCAATTCACAGGATAAAAGTCATAAAAACTGGGAAATGCAAGTCTTTTTATACTCTGCTTGTTTTTCTTTGCTCAATATGTGTTCAGATAATTTATTTTTTGTTCCAAATTAATGGTTGTCACATATGGGAAGATTGGTCTGGTAGGAGCTTACTTTGGCATACCAGAGACAGAAATCTCAGTTTGCTTTAGAAAACTTTAACTGTAGCAGTGACTGAATTTGTTATGTAAAGCTCCATTTTATCACAGAAAGAGCAGAGGATTTGTAATAAGACAGAATCGGTTTGATTCCAGTTTCGTCCGTTGTTAGCTTTTAGACCAAGTCATTTGATCCTTCCTAGTCTGTACCTTTCTTTGTAAAATGAAGCTTTAAGACCCCACGAAAGGTTGTTTGAGGATGAAATAAAGTAAGAAAAATCACTAGCAGGGTGCTTGGCACAATAAATGGCATTTGCTATTATTTGAACTATTCATAGCATCATTAATATATTAACATATTAGTATTTAATACAGTGACTATGTCTAGAAATTTTCTAGCTGCCAAAAGAACCTAAGTCATACTTACATTATCACTAAAGACAGAATATACCCAGCCAGGTGCGGCGGCTCATGCCTGTAATCCCAGAACTTTGGGAGGCCAAGGCAGGTGGATCACAAGGTAAGAAGTTCAAGACCAGCCTGGTCAATATAGTGAAGCCCCATGTCTACTAAAAATACAGAAATTAGCTGGGCATGGTGGTGCATGCCTTAGTCCCAGCTACTTGGGAGGCTGAAGTAGAAGAATTGCTTGAATCCGGGAGGTGGAGGTTGCAGTGAGCTAAGATGATACCACTGCACTCCAGCTTGGGTGACAGAGCAAGACTCCATCTCAAAAAAAAAAAAAAAGAATATACCCATGCTAAACCTGTATTGTAAGAATATCGTTACTCTTTTTATATGTTTTTCTGTTCTAGGGAAGGGCCACCATCACACCATCCTTAAAGGCGTTCTTTATTTTTAGATCAAATCCAATTAGAAAAAGTTTCAGAATATGGCATCTATAACTGACTATTTCATTAGTTCAACAAATACTTCTTAAATCAGGCACAAACTAATTGTTGCGGTTGTAGTGGTGAAAATGATTGTCATGTCTACCATTCAGAGTATGTATGTATGTATGTATGTATGTATTATGCAGTGGTGTGATCTCAGCTCACTGCAACTTCTGCCTCCTGGGCTCGAGCAATTCAGCCTCTCAAGTAGCTGGGAGGACAGGCATGCACCACCGTGTTTCACCATATTGGCCGGCTTGGTCTTGAACTCTGTAGCTCAGTGATCCGCCCACCTCAGCTTCCCAAAGTGCTGGGATTACAGGCATGCACCACCATACCCAGCTAATTTTTGTATTTTCAGTAGAGACAGCATTTCACCATATTGGCCAGGCTGGTCTCAAACTCCTGACCTCAAGTGATCTGCCCACCTCAGCCTCCCAAAGTGCTAGGATTACAGGCATGAGCCACTGCACCTGGCCAGAGTTTTAAATTTGACATTCTATTAAGAAAACAAAACAGCCACTGAAACATAGTACAATGTACTGTATTATAACTCCCTATAAAACATATGCTAATAGAGGTGATGAACACAAAATTAGTTAAGTGTGTTATAATGATTACGAGAATAGTGATGTATAGAAATCTAAAAGATAAGAACTGATACATTTTACATTTCTGATTTCCTAAAACTGAAAATAAAAGAGCACCTGCCTGGTTTCTTTATGGTGCTATCGAAAAATCTCTATGGCAACTAAAACTGTTCTTGATTCAACAACCTAAAATATTATAAATATATCTTTTCTGACAGTTTCTTCTTCCAAATCTTCCAAAACTCTTGAATTCATGCATGTGTGCGTGTTCCTACACCACATTCATTTGCTTTATGGTGTTTAAACAGGTTATTTTGTAGCTCACCTGTCCCTCCACCTGCAACTTAGGTCTAATATGCCTGGAATGTTGACATGTTAAACAAGCAAACATGAAGTAATATTTTTCCTTTTTTTACTATTAATTTTTAGTCATTTATCTTTACATTTCAGTATTGGCAGAGTTTTTTCTGTTTAATAAACATTTGATCAGATCAGATAAGTAGGAAGAAATTCTCGTTTGCTTATTTAAGTCATGCTTTTCTGTGATAATCTGCTCCTAGCTGAACATAGGGAGATAGATACAACAATGCCTCAGGCCTACAACAGGGCAGGGCTCAGTGTGATTTCACATAAGTTTGGCTAAAATAGGACTCAAGTGGAGATGGTTGCTCTTCAGTACAGAGAGAGAATACACCATACAATCTCCTCAGGAGATTCAGCCTCAATCTTATGCATTGAAGGGACCGTCGTCCAAATGAGAGGATTGGCTTACGTCTCAGGCCCTCCAGTTTCTGTTGAAGCTGAATGTGGTAAACAACTACACATCACTTAAATTAAAGTCAAATACCTGAATATTCTCAAAAATGTACGCTGACTTGGGGATCACAACCACATTTCTCCGGATTTGGAAATGGATCAGAACCTGGGTTGTTGGTTTGTGTCTGTGTGTGTGTGCTTGCAGCAATCTCCTTAGTCTTCTGGCTTGCCCCACTGTCTATCTGGAGAAGCGAGGGGCCTATAGGCTATAAGAGTTGATGCCCTTGGAGTGGCAGGAATGGATCAGTTTCTCTTGTGTTAGAAAAAGTCAACGTGGTTAGTTACTGCTTTATATTTCAGTCCAGGGTTGTTCAAGAGTCTCTGGAAATAACTGAAGTTAGAGAATATTCAGCAGCTCTTTGTCCACCACCTCATGCATGGCCTCCCAAGCAACAAAGAATACTTTACTGCTGATGACATTACCTTTATCATCTTTGGGGAGAACCTACTGCCGGGGCTGGAATCCTTGTGTCTGGTGAATAAAATAGATGTCCAGGTAGTTCGGTTTCAGGTACTTGAGGGTCTTCTGACAAGGCCGCCTTCACAAGGGGTCTCTCAAAGAAGGTGGGCCTCAACTTGCCAATGATAAAGCGGTACTCCTGTTCGACAGCATTCTCTTGGATCTTCTCCTGGATGGCTTCCTCACCTCATCTTCATTCTTATAGACAGGCACAGTCAATGTGGCAATATCTCACATCAAGGGCCACCTTCACAGTTTATCCAACTTTGCCTGGAGGAGACAGCCAGGTATCCAGGCCTATGATGGCCATCTTGTCTTTGATACTGAGCTCTACGAAGGTGGCCATGGTTGGTGCAAAAATGGTTCTTAATGAGCAGATAGAAGTCTGTATTAGTCCGTTCTCACATTGCTAATAATGACATACCCGAGACTGGGTAATTTATAAAGAAAAAGAAGTGTAATGGACCCACAGTTCCACTTGGCTGGGGAGACCTCACAATCATGGTGGAAGGTGAAGGAGGAGCTAAGGCACATCTAACATAACAGCAGGCAAGAATTTCTATGCAGGGTAACTGCCCTTTGTAAAACCATCAGATCCCGAGAAACTTATTCACTATCAAGAAAACAGCACAGGAAGAACTCACCCCCATGGTTTGATTACCTACCACTGGGTACCTCCCACAACATGTGGGCATTATGGGAACTATAATTCATGATGAGATTTTGGTGGGGACACAGCCAAACCATATTGAAGCCTCACATCCTACTTAAGAGAGCTGGCACTCTATTCTTTCCTATGGAGAAAATAAAAGAGAAAAATTTTTAGAGACCCAGTGCTCCTGTCTGTGAATATAAAGAGTATGTTGTTAGGAATTGTCTCTATGTTCATCAGGCACTGAAGAACACAGGAGAGCGTATGATATTATTTCCTTTCTAGGCAAACTAGTATTAGATCACAAGGGAACTGTTGAGAGACAGATCCATTCGACAGCAGCACAGGTTCAATTCCCTTTGTGAGGAATCCAGAAACTACTTGAAAGGCTCCTGTACCCCAGAAGAATATGAATCCAGCCATATCAAAACCCGTAGGAAAAAGATACCCCACCATAATCCCCGCCCTGACACAGTGCTATACAACCAGAAGGAAACTCTCAGATCCCAGATTCTCTCTGAGGACTGCAGGAGATGAACCACACATCTAGCATTCAGACATTTCTGGCTCCTATCTACAGGGCTGGCTTATGTATTGCCTGAGTCAGAGTGCTGACAGGACCCAGCATATATCCATCCTTTGGTAACTACAGAGAACAAAATGTCAGTTTGAACTAGCATATGGGCACTAGCCATAACTCCTTTCACCTGGCTTGATGCGGAGTAAGTGGACTTTATCAACCTCAGCTCTAAGATTTTCTCTGGGGAGGGAAACAGTTGGACCACACATCCAATGCTCCAACTTTTCCAGGGGCTCCCCAAAGGATTGTTTTCTATCTTGTTTATCTTAGAGACTTGCCATGTTCTAGCCACCTGGGGTTCAGTGAGAACAAAGATGACTGTTTTATTTAGTACACAACTAGTCACCACAGCTCATCCCACCAGCTCAGTGCAGAGCAAAGAGTTGAACACCCACACACCCCAGCTCCAGTCTTGTTTGTTTCACAGTGCTGAAGGAGCTTGGCATATTATGGACACCATGGGTCCTCTACAAACAACGAAAGCAGATTGGACCAACATAAGGGTTTGAGAGGCTTCCAGAATCTCTGGCCAGGCTGACTGATGAGGGTCTTCTCATGTATGAGACCAGTCCATAAAGACTGAAAGAAACACTTGCTTTGTCAGTATGTAGACTCTAACACAGGGAGTCAAGGAAAATGAAAAACAAAAAAACAAACAAAACAGGAAAATAGGTTGTAAACAACAAGATAAATCTCCAGAAACTAACTCTAATGAAATTGAGATAGATGATTTACCTGACAAAGAAATCGACATTGCCATCATAACAACACTCACTGGGGTGAGTCAAAAACCATCCCAAAAGACAAAAAAAGGAATTTACATAATGATAAAAGCATCAATCTACCAAAAGATATACCAATTATAAATATATATGCACCCAATATTAGAGCATCAAATCTATAAAGCCAAGATTAATAGAACTGAGGGAAAATATATAGCAATATGATCATAATAGAGTTCAAAACTCCTACTTTCAATAATGTAGAGAACAATTTGACAGATGCTAGATCACAAAATAGGTCTTAAGTTAAAAAAAAGATGGGAATCATACAAAATATCTTTTCCAACTACCGTGCAATGAAACTAGAAATCAATAGAAAGAAAACTAGAAAATTCACAAGTAAACTGTTACCATGAGACAGTATGTTCATAAAGATGGCACATTTACTAGATAATAGGAATGTCCTAGTCTAAAGAATACTTATTTATCAATTGTCTTGTCACTACTTAGAGCCGCTTTACAGTTAATGGTGAGTTTGTTGGAGAAAAGTGGAAAATACTCTTCGTTATCACTCTTCCTGTATTGGCCAAACATTTTTGCTAGTATAGCAAAACTGCCTAACTCTAACTTGACTCTAGGCTCGTTAAAGATTGATTTGGTCTTGTTGGTATTGCTCAGTTTCTAGTATTTTAAAGGAATTTTGCTTGTAATTTGACGTTATTCCTGAGACTATGTTTATACTGTAAAACAGGTTTAAAATGTTAACTTCACATTAGGTCATTGTATTAACTTCCTATGGTTGCCATAAAAAAAAGCCAAAAACAGAGTATCTTAAATAGTGGAGTGCTTGTCCTACCATTCTAGAAGAGAGAAATTAAAAATCAAAGTGTTAGCAGGGCCGTGCTTCCTCTGAAGTCACTAGGGGAGGATTGCTTTCATGTCACTCTACTAGCTTATGATAGCTGGCTGGCATTCTGTGGCATTCCTTGGCTTATGGCAACATAACTCCAATTTTCACAGTGGGTTTTTCTTGAGTGTGTGTCTTTATCCAAATTGATTTGTTTATGAAGCTATCGCTCATATTGAATTTGTAGTCTATTCTTCTATAGCATGACCTTATTTTAACTACATCTATTATACAATCGCACTATTTCCAAACAAGGTCACGTTCTAAGGTACTGGGGATTCGAACTTCAACATGAATTTTGGGGAAACACAATTCAACTGATTAGTCTTCATTTGAAGCCAGTTTATAATGGGACATACTCACATTTCTCAAGAATTCAAATTCAAATTCTTAAGAGTTGTGAAAAACAGAGTCTGCCGCAATTTCTTTTTGTTCATCTAACCCAAAAAAAAAAGAGTTAAGAAGTAGTAAAAGACAATAAACAGTTACTATGTTAAGTCAAAAGTTGGAATCTATAGATTTGTTTACAATTTAGGTTTTCATTGGTGGAATACAAAGAAAATAATAAAACTTCTCTCTCTTTGCCAGAGAAACTTATTATGAAGAAGTTTGAATTTGAGATTTTTTCTTTTATTCATGTTTTAAGCTAAGAATGTTTATGCTTTGAAAACGATTGTTTTTGTTGCTTCATTATGAACTAAAATTGTCATCCTTGTTCAACACAGACCTCTGTGCTGGAGAGATACGAGGTGTATTCTACTTTTCTGGTTCAAAGGGTATTTACAGCTTTTCAGTGTCCATATAATACTATACAGTAGCACAACAAAAAAAGGCACAGATTTAATTTAAAGGGAGAACATAAGTGTTTCATTTAAGAATACTTCTATTATACACTGTTCAGAATTTAAAGAAAATGAAGGAAACATTGTAGAGGATGGAAATTCTATTTTGAATAAAAATTATGCCAAAAGTAATAAAAATTTTGCCTTGTATTTCTTGCTTTTAAATATATGTAATTGATTGGAAAGAAAAGAAGTGGCTTTTATTTTACATAAAATGTTTCTAATGCTTTAAAGACCGGATTTTTAAAATATGATTTTATAAAGTTAAATTAGTATAATTTCATTTTTTATTTTGTTGTTGTATATTGATCAGGGCGGGAGGGGGGGCAGGAATATAAAATAATGGCAAAGGACATATTTTGGATAGCTAACATAAAACCAGCCAAATATATTCTTACATGACTAACTTAACCAACATTTATGAGCCCCTATACTGACAAGTCATTGTGTTGAAGTCTATGATCATTGCTGTAAACTGTGGGTTGCAATATAGGTGGGGCCTATACAATTTATAAATAAACAACTACAATACAGGGCTGCATTTAAATAATACAAGGAGAACATTAAATTTCCACACGTTTGGGGATATCAAGATTTTTGTTTTATCTGAGGAGATCAGCAAAATCCTCATGGCCATTGCCCTTAGTGGGATTTATATGCTGGGTAAAATTTTAGTCAGTAATGATGAAGAGATAACATTTTGAAGGACTAAACAGCATCAACTATAGTCTAGAAACGAAAAAACGAAAGGACTGAGAATGTCAAGAAATATAATTTGCTCTAAAAGTCAACAATTGACAACAAGACTCAGAAGAGGGTGAAGAAATAAAAGCTTACAAAGGGTGGGGTGACATGTTTAGATCATATTTTTTAGCATGACACAGAAGATGCTTCTCATACAAGGGAGATGTGTCAAATAATTTTGAAGATTATTTTGCTGGCACTTCACATGACACATGGGCTTGAAGGTGTGAACTTTGTGGCCTCACTCAGTACCCTGAGAGTGCAATTAAAAACTTGAATTTGGTTGATGGTAATAAAAAAGGAAAAGAGAGATGATGGGTTATTCTTTTGCATAGATATTATTTAACTTGGCCAAACTCATTTATTTATTCAAATATATCATATTGACTTTGCTAAATAGTATATCATGCATTAATACAATTTGTATTACAAAGTTCTGTACCTCAAGGAATTTCTAAAGTTACTTATTCAGATAATTCATCAAACTGGTTGATGTTCCTGATTGTGGAGGACATGAGAACGTGCCTATAAACTTCCGATTACAAGGAGCATAACTGATGAAGAACCACAATTGCCACGTTTCTAATATCTAAGCTCACATTGTGACAAGGTTATGCTTCCGAGGAGCTACTTCCAGCCGGTGACCGTGCACTGTATGTACAGAAGGTAGACCTGTTCCTGGTAGACAAGTGCATTCTCCATTGGTCAACTGTGCTGCAAGGATTCCCTGATGGTTTTGAACTGTCTGTACACTACACTGCACGGCAGCCTGGAATACTCAACACCCAACTTCTTTTCCATTCTTGTTCTCTCAGGTTTAGACTTGGCTCACGATCTGACAGTTTTCCTAGCCTTATCCAGTGCCTTCTCTATTTGATCATGCAAAGACATTTTCCTTAATAAAATCATTGCATATTTAGTCTTTTCTCAGTGGACCCAGATGAATGTGAGGGTACTAGAAGTCGTTTAGCAAAATATGAGGTAAAATTAGGTTTGGATCTGGCTCTTATATTACATAGTAGGGAAATAAGACACTATCTTGGTTGCTAGGTGGGGCACATATTGTTTTTGGCACAAGTCGGCAGCTCAGTTGCTAATGATGTCACTGGAGGTGTTCTAGGAAAATGTCTTGATGTAGTCAGATGCTATGGCAGGTATAATGACACAGACATTTGAAAAATATGGGGAAGTCATGCATATACCGATAGAGAAATTGGCTGGTGACCAAGTTGTACTGATACCTTGCAGAAGGATGAGAGACTAAAAGCCTGTTAACAAGTGCTCAGTGGCTAAGCCTGAGAGCTAGAGACCCTCTGTGCTAGCATATAAAGAGGCCCTTATTAGCTGTAGCTGAAGATAGAGACACAGTTAAATGGAAGACTGAAGGCCTAATTATGAGAACCGTATAGCCCAAAACATTTTTAAATAAGAAAACAACATAAGTCTGATGTTAAAAGTTCAGGCCTCTGGTAGGAAAAATCTGGAATCCTTTAAACTGGAATAAGATGCCCCTGAGAATATTGACTCTACTGCCTTGACTCCATGAAACTTCACCTTCCTCAGGAAAGGTTAGTGCATCCATGTGTTTGAAGATACTGGAGAAACCCCTCCCTTAAGATGACGGAAGCCTCCTGGCTGCCAGGCAGATAATTAGTTAGACTCTAACATAACCCTGTTGGGTACATGTTGGATCTAATAAGTGAAGAAAACGTTGATATACATGAAGAGTTTCAAAAGTTTTTTGCGTGTACCAGATGGAGTCTGAGGAGAGCCCTGGAAAGAGAAGTTTGAGAGAGTACTTGGCCAAGGAGGTCAGATGAAAGTCTGGTGAGCAAGAATTTATTGGCTTCGGAGCATTTCCTTGGGACATAGAGTTACATAAGCAAGAATCACAAAGGGTGAGGCAATCTTACTGGAAATGACTAAGTTACCCTGTAAGACAGAAATGAAGAGGCTGAGGGAGGTAGACATGCTGAAATGAATATATTAGGTGAGGCCTGATGGATGATCTGTCAGAAAAATATTCGCAAAGGAATTTTTCCATGATTATAACTTCTCTGTTTACAATGAAAAATAGAAATTAAAAATTAAAAGAAGGTGTAAGAATGGAGAAGATCTGGAGACTTCAGGACAGCACCCAAAAAAAACTTTATGACCCCCCGCCCCCCTGCAATTGTTAGGTCTGAGCCAGTTTTTTAGAATTTGAACCCACTGAAGAGATCCTTAGTAAGGATTTCAGGTAGACATGCTGGAATGAATGTCAACAACTTCCCATGAAGTATATAGACTGTCAATTCTCCAGTCCTTCCCCAAAGGGATCTATACTCATTTAATCAAGAGCTGCACACTGGGGATAGAAAGGAATAATCAGACATTTCTAAGACTTTTAAGCACAGGGTCTGAGTTCACCCAGATACAAAGTGTCATGAAACCTCTTTGAGAGTGGAGGTCCTTGGGGGAGTGAAGTCAATGGAGTCCTGGTTAATGTGTGGCTCAGAGAGGGCCCACTAGGTGTGTGAAGGTATCCGCTGGTTATGTCTCTAGCCACTCAGTACATAATTGGAATCGATACAGTATTATTTGGTGATGCCTCTGCACTGGGGTCCTGGTCTGTGGAGTAAGAGCTCAGAATCAGGAAGGTCAAATGGAAATGTCTGAATTGGCACTCTCTTAACTGCTCTGCCTCCGTGCATTTTTTATTCAATCTAGTGAATTTAAAAAACCATATCTTAACCTGGGGAATGTAGTGGAGATTCATGCCACCATTAAATATCTAAATGATGCAAATAGGGAGTCTGTATTATATTTCCATTTAATTCCCAGAGCGCCCCCTGCAGAGACGAGCTGGACCCTGGGAAATGACTGTAGAATCCTGCAAATAGTAGCTCTGGTCATAGCTGCTCTGACAAATCTAGTATCATCGTTAGAGCAGATTACTAATGCCTCAGGGACATGGCGTGTGGTCATTGAATTGGCAACTCTGTTCTTTGTGACTGCAAAGAGAAATAGGTTCAGAATCTGTGTGTATTCATATGTGACAGACAGCGATGTCCATTTACAGTTTTTCCTGAGGGCTGTGTTAACTCTCCTCCCCTCTGTCAAAATGTGGAGTGAAGAGCCCTGGGCCACCTGCACATCCCACTTACCATGCTGGTCCCTGATGTTGGGAAGTGTGCTGTTTGGACAGGAGTGAGAGGTAGTTGGTGTGCTGGAGACTACGGTAAAATATGTGTACTCCAGAGCGTAGGGACAAGCCCTGTAGGGATTCAGGGACCTGTCACTTGACCAAAGTTCGAAAGGGCCCGGTGGTCAGGGCTGTGTGGCAATACACCCTCCAAAAAAGAAATTGCGGCCGGGCGCGGTGGCTCACGCCTGTAATTCCAGCACTTTGGGAGGCCAAGGCGGGCAAATCACCAGGTCAGCAGATCGAGTCCATCCTGGCTAACACGGTGAAACCCCATCTCTACTAAAAGTATAAAAAATTAGCCGAGCACGGTGGCGGGCGCCTGTAGTCCCAGCTGCTTGGGAGGCTGAGGCAGGAGAATGGCGTGAAGCCTGGAGGCGAAGCTTGCAGTGAGCCGAGATTGCACCACTACACTCCAGCCTGGGCGACAGAGCAAGACTCCGTCTCAAAAAAAAAAAAAAAAGAAGAAGAAGAAATTGCTGCATTGTGCGTTGCTGCCCCAAAGAAAGAAGCACAGCAACTGGTCGTCCTCTTTGGGTTCTGGAAGCAATATGTTTCACACTGAGTAATACTGCTCTTGTCTCTATATTCCAGGTGATGTAGAAGAATCCCAGATTCAATACCAGCTTCAAGTGAGATCCAGAGAAGGAGTAGGTTTTTTTTTGTTTTGTTTTGTTTTTAGCAGGTCCAGGCCACGGTGCAATCAGCCCTACCATGTGGGCTGTATGACCCTCTGTTAGTGTTGGAGGTATTAGTGGTATTAGTGGTAATACAAATGCAGCAAGTTCCAGTGGGAGAATCACAGTGTAGACCCTGGAATTCTGTAATAAGGTCATGCCATCGGTAGCAAAGATTTTGCCCCGTGAGAAACAACCCTTGGTATGCGATCTTGGCTTCTCTGGGTGGGCCTTTGTATTAGCTTGCAAGGAGTGCTGTAACAAAGTGGCTCAACAGAAATTTGTTGTCTTACCATTCTCAGGCTAGAAGTCTGAGATCAAGATGCTGGTAGGGTTGGTTCTTTCTGAGGGTTATGGGGCAAAGATCAGTTCCAGGCCTCTTTCCCTGTCTCGTGGTTGGCTGTCTTCCTCTTGTGTCTTTGCAAAGTGCATGTGCTGTGCCCTCTGTGCATGTCTGTGTCCAGATTTTCCCTTACAAAAGAGAAACAAATTATATTCGATATGGGGCTGTATTAGTCAGGGTTCTCTAGAGGGACAGAACTAATAGGATAAATGTATATATAAAGGAGGGTATATTAAGGAGTATTGACTCACAAGATCACAGGGTGAAATCCCACAATAGGTCATCTGCAAGCTGAGGGGCCAGGAAGTTAATCCGAGTCCCAAAACCTCAAAAGTAGGGAAGCTGACGGTGCAGTTTTCAGCATGTGGCCACAGACCTGAGAGTCCCTGGCAAACCACTGCTATAGGTCCAAGAGTCCAAAAACTGAAGAACTTGAAGTCCGATGTTCGGGGGCAGGAAGCATCCAGCAGGGGAAAAAGACGAAGGCTGGAATACTCAGCAAAAATCAGCATTTCCGTCTTCTGCCTATTTTATTCTAGCAGTGGCAGCTGATTAAATGGTGCCCACCCAGATTGAGGGTGGGTCTGCCTCTCCCAGTGCACTGACTCAAGTTTTAATCTCCTTTAGCAACACACTCATAGGCACACCCAGTAACAATACTTTACATCCTTTAATCCAATTAAGGTGACACTCAATATTAACCATCACAGGGTCCATCCTAATTATCTCATTTTAACTTAATTACCTTTGCAAAGAATCTGTCTTCACCAGTCTGGGCAACATAGTGAAACCTCATCTCTAAAAAAAATACAAAAAACAGCTGGGCGCAGTGGTGTGTGCCTGTAGTTCCAGCTACTAGGGAGACTGAGGTGGGAAGATGACTTGAGTCTAGCAGGTCGAGGCTACAGTGAGCTGTGATCACACCACTGCACTCCAGCCTGGGCGACAGAGCAAGACCCTGTTTCCAGAAAAAAAAGAAAAAAAAAGAGAACTTATGTTCAAACACAGTTATATTTGGAGGTACTAGGGGTTAGAGCTTTAACATATGAATTTTGGGGAAAATTCAACCCACAATAGCTTTAAATGCCATCACATGAATTCTTCAGAGGAAGGCAGAGGCAATGTGACCACCAAGGCAGAGACTGGAGCGATGCAGACATAAAAAAGAAACATTGACAGATGGGAGAGGCAGGGAACAGATTCTCCCCTAAAGCTTCCAGAGGGAGCACAGCCAGACAACACCTTGATTTTGGCCCAGTTGATACTGATTTCAGACTTCTGGTCCACAGACCTATGAAAAGAATAGATATCTGTTATTTGAAGCCACCCAGTTCGTGTTAATTCGTTATAGTCGTCTTAGGAAATTAGCACAGGCTCCAACTGCTGTGCTCTGAAATCCACTCACAGTTTTGCTCCCAGTCAATAATGGAGTGTGGCACGAAGACTAAGGCAGCTCAGATCTGAGACGGGGCCTCCACTCATAGCTGAAGCTGGCCCAAGTTCTCTCTGATCACTTTGCCAAACTTTTTTAGACCATGTAGAAATTTCGGTTGCTTGCATCCAACTTTTTTGTAGTTTAATGGCTATGCCATCAACCTGAGGTAGCTGCCTATTTTTTCGCACACATCTATTTTCCCTAATAAAATCGAGCGGTTCAGTCTCTACCTGACACCCACCTTTTGAAAGAAAACTTGGACTAACACGTTGGAATTCCAAAATTTTAACTTAAAAACTGGTGTGCAAATCTAAATTTTTCAGTGCCATGTTTTTCCTAAGCCCCAGGCCAACATAGACTACTGCTCGATTCACATTGGTTCCTCACAGATACTTCATCTGCAATATCATATCCAACAATGAACTCAGCAAGACCCCACCCCTTTTCACAACCATTTATAAATACACCTGCACACACACACACACACATTTTCTTCTGTGATCTTTGAAAATGGCACTATCATATGCCATTTTTTCTTCCTAACTCTTCCTTTTCCTCACACCCCACACTAATAAAAATCCAAGTTCTATCAATTCTGCCATAAACGTTGGCTCAAATTTTTCCATGTCTCTTCTACCCAAATGCTAATTATAGTCCAGACCATTACTGCATATTTAGAACTATATCAGTTCTCTAATAAGCTTCACTAACTCTCATCTTGTTTGCCTCTCATTCATTCAAAGCCCTGAATTGAGCACGATGAAGCTAAAATCCAGATTTGTGTTTGTTATTGGCCTCTTTGTTAAGAATCCTTTTCTCAATTTATTACTATCATTAGGACACGGTTGAAGTCCCCTAATGCGACTCACACGGGCACTCATCACCTGGCTCTTACAGATTTTTTTATGACCAGCTTTCCCTCTTTCCTCTCTCATACTCAACAGCCAGCATCAGAAAGCACACACCTTTATCATATCATGCACTCTCTTGCTTTCCTGGCTATTCACATGAGACTCTGTCTGCTAGCTTTTATCTTAAATGGTTTGTCCCCTGGGAAGCCTTCCATAATAAGCCTCTATGGCAGTGCTTTCTCAAGCAGAAGCATTTTCATTCCCAAGGGGGTATTTAGCAATATCTGGAAATGGTTTTTGTTGTCACAACCCAGAGATGCTACTGGCTTCTAATGGGTAGAGGCCAGGGATGCTGTTGGACATCCTACTATTCACAGATAGGTCCCCTCCCCCTGCAAAGAATGATCAGATCCAGAGTACCAGTAGTGCTGAGAACCCCTGCCCAGACCAGTCTAGGTGCCTGAGCCTTCTGATGCAAAGGCCATGCCAACTTGATTCATTCCTATACCTTCCTCCCCGTCCCAGCGCATCATCATGCATTTCTTGAATGAGTATCACTCAGTTGCCTTCACTACTGTGTTGAAAAGACAAATGCATGCGGTTCTTCTTTGTCTTCTCAAAGTGCCCTACTGAAAATAATTTGTCTTTTAAAAGTTTTTGTCTCCCCTCTAGTCCCATCCACAATTCACTACTGGATATTAGCTGGGATTGTGATTGGGTGATAATCTCAGGGTTTTCACACAGCCTGTGCTTTCTTCCAATTCTAGTTAATAGAGCTAGGATGTCATTTATGTGATGTTCTCAGGGAGAATTCACGGGCTTAGAGGTACTTATCTCACACAGAATGATTCAATGATTCCGATTTCTACTTTTAATAGTATTGAAGCCTTCCCAGCTCATTGTGATCATCTCATTTGGATCCTAACAGGGAAAGCAGTGCTGAGACACTGAGCTTCTGTATGCCACTGGCTCACTATTACTGAGCTGTTACTGCTACTTGGAAATTGAAACTTGTAGCTGTGAACTACCCGAGATAACGTAAAGAAGGATCAATATTAGCTTGGCTTACACAATATGGGAACATTTCTCCAAGTCTAAGGGAAAATGGTCTAGGCAAGAACTCTTAATGAGCTTGAGAGTACTCTCTGGAAAGCCTTGCACTCTTGATAAAATGCTTGAGCAACGTTTGACATTAATAAAATCGAGAACCTTTTCCAGGAAGTTAGAGATTTACGTGCCCAGCTGACATTGACAGATACACCAATCTTTAGCCAGCTTTGTGTCTGTGCTAATAATCCTAAATCAGAAATCCTGTTGTGTATCAAATCTAACAATGATTATATTGATTTTTTTTTCTTTCTGTAATTGGTCTCTACCAAGAGGGAACTTTGAATTGGCTTTTTCAGGAGAATTTCCCTTAATGACAAGCTTGAAATAAAACTTTGACATGTACTCACAATTTTTTTGAGTTCTTTAACTACAGGCGTTATGGGCTTCTGGATGTCTACTCAACCCTAACTCAAAAAAAGCGAATTTCTCAGTATTTCACCAGGACTGCTTTTCATGCTATAACATTCTCCCAATTCACCCCGTCTCACTGATACAGTAGCAAACAATCCACATCCTTTAATTCTCAGTCAGAGGCATTTTTAATCTGGGCAGAATATGCTGCTGGCATATAGCATATCAGGTTTAAGAGCTCCAGATGCATCTGTGCTGTCTGACATTTTGGAGTTTGAGAATGTCAGCTCAAACGTAAATGTGACTCCCTCATATTCAGCAAAGGTACATCCTGTTACACTCTCCCTGCATAGTAAATGGGAGAAAACAGGCTCCAACTCTCAACATGCTGATATCTAAAAGTCTGGAACAAATTCCTTTGAGTCATTGAATAAGATTATTCCAACTGGCTCCCTTTTTGCAATTAATGAAGTTATTACTCATTTTAGAGGACTTTTGGCAGATTTTTAGAAAGAAAATGAACGTTTGAGAAAGGGACAATAAGGGAGGAAAGCATTAACTCAAGGAAAGTTCAGCTTTGCAAATAATTATTCTTTATATGGGACTCCAGAATACTCACCATAATTGGGTTTAAGTAGCATTCTTTAAACACAGTAAAACGGAATAAATTGTGGGGTACTAAGGGTTCCCAAATTTTCAGAAAAAAAATATCTAAATGCACCATATATGGGGCTCATACGGTGTCACCCAGGTCTGCTTCCTAATGCGATGGTATAACCTTTGTAGTTAGTTTCAAAAATAAAGTTGTGGTGAAAATCTGTTTACTAAAATCCCTTTTCTCTTCTTCTGGAGACCACAGCTGGACTACATTTCCTCTTTCATTGCAATTAGATTTGATCAATGAAATATGAACAAAAGAATGTGTCACTTCCAGGCTGGGCCCCAGAAAACCTGCACAGGGTGCTTTTCATTCTTTTGTCCCTTGATCATCTGGAAGCAGATGACCTAGGGGTTATTTTAGGGCTTGGTGAAACCACCAAATGGGAGTTTCTGCCCTGAGTTACTGAGTGTCGTGAGTGTTGCTTCACTGGCTGAAGCAATGAGCCATTTTTTCCTCCCAAAACTGTGATTAAGAAATAAACTTTTCATAAGCCATTAAAGTTTGTGTCTATGTGTTACCACAGCCAAGTCTACCTTAAAAAACCCAAAGGTTTGAGGGCTTAATTTTTGCCCTAAAACCACTCCCATTAGGGCCGTGACGGTTTATAAATGCCATAGCAATGTTCAGAAGTTGCCCTATATGGTCTAAAAGGGGAAGGAACCCTTCTTGGAATTGCCTGCCCCTTACCCAGAATACTCATGAATAATCCACCCCTTGTTTAGCATATAATCAAGAAATAACTGTACATATACTCAGTTGAGCAACCGATGCCGCTGCTCTGCCTATGGAGTAACCATTTGATATGGTTTGGCTGTGTCCGCACCCAAATCTCATCCTGAATTGTAACTCCCACAATTCCCACATCTCATGGGAGGAATCTGGTGGGAGGTAATTGAATCATGGAGGTGGGTCTTTCCTGTGCTGTTCTCATGATAGTAAATAAGTCTCTCAAAATCTGATGGTTTTAAAAACAGGAGTTTCCCAGAGCAAGCTCTCTCTTTGCCTGCCACCATCCGTGTAAGATGTGACTTGCTCCTCCTTGCCTTCCACCATGATTGTGAGGCCTCCCCAGTCATGTGGAACTGGGAGTCCATTAAACCTCTTTTTCTTCCCAGTCTCAGGTATGTTATGTCTTTATCAGCAGCCTGAAAATGGACCAATACACCATTCCTTATTCCTTTACTTTCCTAACAAACTTGCTTTCACTTTACTCTATGGATTTGTCCCTAATGTTTTCTTGCATGAGGTTCAAGAACCCTCTCTTAGGGGTCTGGATCAGCACCCCTTTCTGGTAACATCCTGACAAGCAGACATTCTGATATTTTCTATGTTTTTGATGAGATAATCAACAAGACAACAATATAGGAAATGTTGAATTTTTTTATAAGCAAAATAAATATTGTAGTCTTGGAATCATGTTGGAATAAATCTAAAAATTTCAGATTTTGATATTCCTATTTTGACATTTCTTTTTTTATATTTTAGTAGACTATAAAGAGATTTCATGGGAAAAGGGGCAAAATTGTTGAGTTTAGATGGATATTTATTTGACTTTCCATCTCTGAAAAAGTTGTCTTCATTCGGTGAGAAATCAGAACCTGCTGTACTAGACTGAGAAAAGAGACAGTTCCCACAATTAGTGAGAAATGTAAGAACCTTCCTTGAATATGTTAATACTAAAGTAAAAACCTTCCTTGAATATACTTGTGGAATCTTAATGATGTTAATGTTATCATCTCCATTCTATGAAATATCAAGTGGTTTGTAGTTTTACCACAAGAAATATGTCACCAAAAGTGCTACAAAATTTAAGAAACCACAATTTAGACTGGTGAATCTTCTTACCAAATGGCATAATATAAAATAAAAATTTGACAAGCATGGCATGCATTATGCAATTATAATGATTGATACTGATTGCATATTTTAAATTTTATATTCAATTTATTTCTATATTCTGTTTCTGTGAAGACTTTTTTAAATTCGAAAATCCAGTTTCATACAGACAGGTGGTAATATAGCACAATGTTACAGAGGGTCGATTTTGCCTGATATGGGTAATTATGCACTAGTTTTGCTCAGAATTCGATTAAGTCATCACTTGAAAAAGCTAGATTTAAATCTTTTCCACTCACACATATTTCCTTATTCAGTGTTCTGTTTCTTAACAACTTAACAGCACAGCTTCTGTGCTGTTAAATGGATAGAAAATCCAGACACAATACTGGTTAAAGAAGGAAAATATTCATTTGGAATGCATTAAAGTCTAGACATGTGAAACATTATATAACTTTTTATCGAATCACCAATCTTGAGATTGTGCCCTGAGAAGTTATCCAATGTGAGAAAGCAACTAATTTTACCTTTTTCTGCATTTGAGTGTGTGTGGGTGTACATTAGTCAGAGAACCTATTTGTATTTGTGATTTTACTGTTGCCCGGATGCCTGCATTTCCTCTGTTTCCCGTTCTCTCCACCGAATCCTCTTCCTTTTGCCTCATTGCGTCATAACCTCTATTTTCCAGATGGCAACTCCTTCCTCACTTCCTCAGTGGTGATTTTCTTGCTCTTCCCTGTCTGGACAAATTCTCCGTTATATGATCTCCTTCACAGCATATTGTCATGGTTGTAATTTTACAGTTTGTTTAGTTAGTTATATGATTAGTGTCAGTCTCACCTACTAGACCCATTCTCCTTAGCGTGTGGCCAGTGTATGGCATCACTGAAGTCACCTGAGGAAAGCAGAATATTGATCTCAGACCTAATCAATCTGCATTTTAACAATATCCACATCCTCAGGGATGCAAACCACACATGAAAATTTGAGAAGAGATGCACTAGACGGATAAGCTTCATGAGGCTGTGGTCTGCCAAATCTCCAGTTCTAATCGCTGGGCTAGAAATGATTTTACTGAATAAATTCCTCTATTGAATTAATTCATGTAAAATGTACCAGAAGGACATGGGCTCACTGAAAAATTAAAAGATAGTCCAGCTTAGCATGATTCTTCCCAAATTTTCCCATTTGTTCATTCAACAAATATTTAATTAATGCAAATCACAGCCCAGGAATAATGTTAATAGGTGCTTGCAGTGTGTTTTTTAATTAAATTATCAGCTAACCCTTCTTGATGGAGAAGTGGTAACATCTGCCGAAAGTTTAATAAAAGTGTATTAGAGAACTGGCTAAATTTGGCCTATCAACAGAACTATTTCTGCTAATTTGAAAAGACTATTGGAATATAATTTTAGCAATAAAACATCTCATCTTATTTTTTAAAACAATGGCATTTACTGAGGCTCTGATTTATGGACCACCTTTCTAAACTGTGAGATCATGACTATAGTAAGAGTCACGGTGAATGTATTCGTCCTGATGTCTTCAATCTGGTGCATGGCCTCAGAAGTAGGGCATGAGTTACAGAGAAGAAAGGTCAGATACTTACTTCTTTACTGTAAAGAAGTAAAGCATGAGTTATAGAGGAAGGTAAAATAAAATAATAGGGGGAAAATTCTCTAAATTGAAAATAAAATATAAATTCTTCAATTTAACTTATAAATCATATTTAAAATGTCTATCAGTTGTCATCAATCTACTATAGGGAACAATGTCATACCTGTAATTTCTTTCAAATTACTAAGTCTTTTATTTTATTTTTTATTTTTTGAGATGGAATTTTGCTCTTCTTGCCCAGGCTGGAGAGAAATGGTGCCTCAACTTACTGCAACCTCTGCCTCCCAGGTTCAAGCGATTCTCCTCCATTAGCCTCCCAAGAGTTTGGGATTACAGGCATCTGCCACCATACCTGGCTAATTTTTGTATTTTTAGTAGAGACAGATTTCACCACGTTGGCCAGGCTAGTCTCAAATTTCTGAGCTCAGGTGATCTGCCCTCCTCAGCCTCCCAAAGTGCTGGGATTATAGGCATGAGCCACCATGCCAGGCCTCAAATTACTAAGTTTTTTACCTTCTGAATTTTGAGTAGGTCTCAAAGGTCACAGTTTAGGAAGCAGACAACAGTATGTATCATGAGGATCAATACACTCCTTTGGGTTTCATTTGCACATATGCAATGTAATACCATTGGTATGCAAAATACGCTATCAAATACTGTTTGATGGATGTAGGAATTTTTTGCTTTAATTAAGCTGGAGTACAGCAAACTTTTCTAAATTCATGCTATAAACTTAGGTAATTAGGTTTTCTCTTCATAGGAAAGGACATGTGGTACAACTTCAAAACTGTATGTACAACCATTTATCATTGCCAGAAATGTAAGTTTTCCTCAAAGGATCTAATTAAAGTTCTGGACATTTATTCTTTTGATATGATACAGACTCTGGGATCACAGGAGGTATGAATATGTCTGATAAAGATTCTAAAAATATTTCAACTGTTTGATATCATTTTGAAGAGTCCAGTTTTTAGTCAGCTGAGAATAAAAATTAAAACTACTTGAAAGAAAATATATACTGATTATTATATTCTAATGAGCTCGTCTTTAATTCTTTTTAATTAAATTTTTACAATTAAATCCTGATAACATACTTTTTTTTTCTGTGGAGGTGAATAAATACAGAAAAAATTATTCTCATATGACTCCTAAGATCATGTTTGGTGAAACTATTTTAGCTGGATTTTTTTCTGGAGAAAACTCTACCAGGCTCAATGTAAGTTGAACTAAAGTCAATTTTTTAAATTATTAAATGTATGCCATTTTATAAATCATACATATTTAAAAGAAAGAGGCCTTTGGGATTTATTTGGGTAATGTTTTCATATCTTTTGCTGCAATGGGTACATTCTCTACTGCCTTTCTCCTTCATCCCACCCACAAAATCGATTAAAGCTCATTTTCATGAGTTAGCTCATGTTAATTACTCAAACTAAAATTCCATCTCCAATTGTCTCTGTGAATTTAAACTGCCTGTTTCACAATTCACTTCCCATTCTACTATGAACTTTCCTATTCTGATATAACAATATGATCTATAAAATTCATCTACTATTTAATAGCAATTCAACCTATAAATATTTATTAAATGTCTACTAGTTACATGTTTTCACTAACTTCTCTATGGAATGTGTGTGATAGAATAAGAAAATAATTAAAAATAACTTTATATATAAGAACTCAGCTTTCTATTAGGTCCATATTTTCAATAATAGAATTCCCACTTTGTTCAATATTAGGATGAGCTAAAGTACTACTCCACACAAAAATAGATAAAAGGAAATGCTGTTTTTATGTTGTTCTGCTGCATCAAATACCCTAGAAATCCCAACCAAGTAGGACTATTAGCTTCTATTTCTTTTCAGTGAGACTTAGAGATATATGAGCTTCATCAGTGCTGAAATTTGAACTGGTGTCTCTCTTAGTCCATGAGCCTTTTTTGCATGTACTATGCTGCCATTTTTGTAACATAAAATTTTGGTAACTATATATGACTTATTTCAGTATTCTCATTGTTCTTCAAAATATACATACTTTTTCCAAAGTTTAAAGTGGCATACAATTTAATTAATTCATTGATATATTTTTTCAATGCTTATTCTACAAGCATCCAATACCGAGAAATTATGTTTCTTTATCATTCATCATTATTTCTTCCCATTCAAACATGGGTCCTCCTTGATGGATGCAAATGAACCCATCTTAACATAGACAGTGGAGAGTCATCACTGATTCCTCCCTTTTCCTCACCTCTCCCTCTAGTCAATCTCCAAATTATTTTTGTTTATTCTTGGAATACTCTTGTTTTGACTACATACAATTTGTCATAGTATTATCAATTTAAACTCATTGTCCCCAAGACGTGGGGCTCTTCCTCATCTGTCACCCTGGTTCATTCCACATCTATCATCCCTCTGAGGATAGTCACCTGGAATTTTGTTCAGTGGTATATGCTTAGTGACTGGCATAGCTAAGACCTGGCATCTGACATAGAGTGAGCGTCCAATGACTATTTGTTGAATAAAATGGCTGGTGGACAAGTTGACTTTACAGCCATATTCTTTTAGTTAATATTTTCTTTGTTCCTATATCCTATTAAGAATAACTCATAGATAAATTGTACAGTACTTAAAGACATGTGGCATATAAGTTAATAATTTTCTTACCTATACTTTAACCATATTTTTCAAACTTTTAGAGACAATGCTTCAGTTTTCCTCTTTACTAAATTCAAACTAGAGAAGACATGTTAATTTTTATTTCCACTCACTATTATTCTGGATTTCATTTATTCCTTAAAAATAATGCCTATGAACTTAGTTTTCTAAAACTAACTTCTTATAGCTATCATTCTTTCAAATCCTATCACCCACTCATGAATTAGGATTGTTTCTCTCCTTTAGTTTTTTTTTGTCACAACTGTCAGATTATTCTTCATCAATCAGGACTTTCACTAATCACTTCACTCAAGCTCCTGAATGGCTGATGTAATTTATCCATTCCTGTCTAAAATTTCCAGGTAATAATCATATTCTTTATTATGCTATTTTATCATTCTAACTAGTATACAAATGAAATTTTACACTTCAAATGGACTGACTCTTATATGCTAGACCTTATACTCTTTTTTAAAATCTCTTTATTCAAGCCCTTTGTTTTATTCTGGTGTCCTCATCCCCTTCTGCCAGCCTACAATCTAGCAGAAGTTGGAGCTTCTCAATTAAAGTTTTCTGATTATGCTTACATATGAATTGTCTTTCCCAGCTCTGAATTCCAGGAACGTATTCACTTGAGTGTAAGCTGCTCTGGAATGTTTGAATCTTGGCTTTACTGCGTATCACACGTGTGGCATTGGGAAAGGGATTTGACTTCCTTTGTGTCTCAGTTTAAACATGTGTCAAGTGTGCAAAGGTAACAGACTCTATCTCAGTGGTGCAAATTAAACAAGTCAATACATGTAAAGATTGTTACATATTATGAGTTCAGTAGCAATTGTCTTACATTCTTATAATTATTCTGCAAATGATTCTAACATGTTAGCCCGGCAATGTTACCGTACCGGCGTTACGTAGACTCATGAAGGGTAGTCTCATAAGCGCAAGGTGAACTTGAAGTCATCTAAAGCAGTGGAAAGGGCTGAGTCACACAGGAAAGCTTCAATATTTTGAAGGCAAATACGGGGATTATACAAAAGATTGAATCAGCATTTTTACCTGTGGGTTTTAAGGTAGAGGCCTAGGGAAAAAAAAAAAAGAAAAAAACACCTGTGAAAAATAAGTTATTTAGATCTTAGCAATCTCACGACCAAAAAAGCTCCAGTGGGAACTGTTGCTCCAGAAGTTTTCTTCTTTCCTCATGGTTTTCTCACATATTTCTCAAGGTGGGGCTGTTGGTCTGGCCCAGTTCCCTATGAGAGAAAATCTTCAACTAGAGATAAAAATCTCACTTCCTAGTCCATAGTTGATACAGCTAAAAGCAGACCATGGTTTCTCAGCCCATTTGAATGTCCACAGGAGTGTCTAAGTTCTGTGACAATCTAAAGAAATTCAGAATTAAAGAAAAGCAATCTCATTTTGCCAACTTTATCACCCCATAGATTTCTCCTGTCAACAGAGCAGGATGATGATCTGTTCAGAGCCCTGTGGTAATTAACTCCAACTAAGTTCAGCAGTTTGTGGCAGGCAGAGGATGGGGTGGGACCTGGGCGTGGGTATGCGCAAGAGGGCGCTGCACCTGACTGGGGCTTGGAGGAGGCACACAGCAACTTCTCAATGGTGATGAATGTGTTACCCCAAACTAAGCATACACATTGCTGACTGCACCACAAAGGCAAAATTGTCTTAGCTTGGCAGCAGCCTGGTTATTTATCTGTGTCAGCAAAGAAATAACTTCACCTCGGATCTCTGAGAAGAACCTTGAGGCAAGTTTTCTTAGCTCTTATTTCTGTAATTATTTTTCACACAATAGAATTCAACCCACTTCTGTTGTCTTTGTTCATCCCACACTTGCTCAGTAATTCTCTACACCCCCTTTGCAACTTACTGCTTTCTGCTCTTCTTGGTAACCTTATCTTCCCTTTGCATTCCTGATCTCAAGAGACACAGAGAGTCAAATTGTATTATTTACTATTCACATAAGTAAGGAAAGTTTCCTGGACATCTATGCACCTAAGTTCTACTTACAAGAGGCATTGTTCTGCAGAATTGAGAGGATTGTTGAGAGCACTAGCACAATACTGACTACATGACAATTTTTGGCATTGAAAAATTAGAGTCCCACTACACAAACATTAATGGTCATTCAGAAGACCATCTAGCACCCTACCCATGCATTTGTCTCCTTCAACTCTAGAAAAATTTACTTATAATCACCAGCTAATCTCTATAAATATATGCTGGACACTGTCATATATAATAAAACGCTTCCAAAATATGTGATTGTCAATGGAAATTACGTATTTAGGTTTTGAGAAAAGCTGTATTATTCTTTAAAAAATAATTTTATAAAATTTTATTACCTCCTCCTTGATTTTCTTTTTTATTGGGAAATCTATTGTGTCTTAATAACTCTTCATAGATCAGTAACTAGTGTATCTTCACATAATCTACCCTGGGAGGAAGCAGAAGAGAAGTTAATTGCTTGAAGTCACAAGGTCCAAGGGAATCTTACTATGTAACAATCAAGCTCAACACTCCTTCAACTATTTTAAAAAAGTAGATGAGATGAATCTAATCCCATTACTATACTTTCATTGACCAGAATTAGCATAGCAAGTTAAAAAAAAATACCGTAATGAAATAATGCCCTTGTAAGGAGAATTATAATCATTTTTATCTTTAGTATGATTTTACTCATTTCTGTCATGCATAATGCACATTACAAAATGATGCATTGTTTTTGTGCTGGATATATAAATTGACAGATTGAAAAATGGAATCACAAAGATTTTCAACTCCCATTACACTCCATCTTTTAACATTTTCTTTTCAACATCTTCTCTCTTTCTGGCAGCTAATTCATATATTGATTTCTTCATATATGGCAAATATCCAGCTTAAGATGTAAAATAATTAGATAATTTAAATAGACTGCGGAGACTGCCCTCAGGCAGATTCTGAAGCTACAGAGTTTTTCTATTATTACTCTTACATCCCATGTTTCAGGAATTTTCTCATTCACTCGCCTATTAATTTTGTTCAGTACAAATGACTTACTATGAGGAATGGGGAAGTTTTAATGTATTTAGAACCATGCTCTATGGTTTTGGCATTTTTTTAGGCCATTAGGGAAAAATGGGCAGAACAAAATTAATATTAGGTAGTTATTCGCTCTGTGCCCTGTCATCCCTCTCTTGTTTTTCTCCGTTACATCTTTGTCATTATATATCTCTCGATTCAAAGTATTGTGCACTTATCAGGCAGTGGGTGTTTTCCAGACACCGGGGCTAGAGTTCCTCACATTGCTGCCATTGAGGCAGAGGATACACTTTACTCTACCACCCCACACTGCCAGCAGCACCACTGAGGTGGAGCATACACTTTACCCCGCCACCCCACGCTGCCAGTAGCATCATCATCACCACAGGGCATACAGGCACATACCCATGTGCATGAGCACGCGCACACACACACACACACACGCACACTTTAATTTTCAGTATCTCAGATAAGTAGATTAATAGTAGATGACGCTCTGTCAATTTTCACAAATATTGATTTACTAACACAGCAGCATCACCTGATCTTCTTAATAAAAGTAGTGATATGGTTTGGCTGTGTCCCCACCCAAATCTCATCTTGTGTCTCCAAGTGTCATGGGAGGGACGCTGTGAGAAGCGATTAAATCATGGAGGCAATTGCCTCACACTATTCTTGTGATGGTGAATCTCACAAGATCTGATGATTTTTTAAGCATCTGGTACTTTCCCTGCTGGCATTCATTCTCTCTTGTTGCCCTGTGAGGAGGTGCCTTCCACCATGACTCTTAAGTTTCCTGAGGCTTCCCCAGCAATGTGGAACTATGAGCCAATTAAACCTCTTTTCTTTGTAAATTACCCAGTCTCCGGTGTTTCTTCATAGCAGCGTGGAGAATGGACTAGCACAAGTAGATTGTGATGCCTTATCCACATTTATGAAATAAGAGAGTTTCTGGAATTCAAGCCTGAAAACTTATTTTTCACAAGCTTCCCAAGAAATTACAGGTCACAGTCAGATCTGGTAAATTATTCTTTATTTTTTTGAGACAGGGTCTTGCTCTGTCAACCCGGCTGGAGTACAGTGATGTGATTATAGCTCACTTTAACCTCAAGCTCCTGGGCTTAAGTGATCCACCGGCCTTGGCCTCCCAAAGTGCTGAATTACAGGCGTGAGCCATCGTGGCCAGCATAAATTATTCTTAAACTGTGAAATTTGCTGCTCTTACTATGGATGTCAAAATTCACTTGCAGTCTTCCTCATAAAATAAACATGTCCAAGATAAATTATTAATAACTGCTAATGGTTTAGTGTTGCTATAAGGATAATTTGCATTTGAAAAATACACTTAAAGACAAACGTCTTACAGTCACAGAACAAATATGCAATGTGAATTGTCAGATCTAAAATGTGCTAATAAAGAACAATATTTTTGGGAAACCAGCATTGCTGGTATGCCTCATAATCCACCATAGGATGGTGACAGCCTCCTATTTATGAGGGAGAATTGTATATTAAGGTGAAAAGTAAAACTTACATACATACACACATACACACGCAGACATACATGCACATGCGTGGTATGTACAAATCAATTTTAATTGCTAAAGTTGTGATGTACAATGGAAGAAAGAAAATATTTGAACAAGCCCATTAAAATGAAGTGGTTGAGTCGCTGCAGAAATGCATTAACATGAGGTTGTGACTCATCTGCTGTCTCACTTTTCTGGCGGGGCAGCTGCTTACCATTAATGACCAGCAACAGTGAGGAGGGATCCATCTGCCCTGTTCTGGCTCAAGGGAATGCACCACCTGTTACATTTATAACTACAGCTTCCACAAATGAACATGAAAACGAAGCTTCCAGATTGGAAATAATGTGTAGCTTTTATGTAAAAACACCAAGATATTCAGAAGTCTGTTTGTTCTCTTCACTTAGTGTTTTGAGTTACTTGAAAAAACAGTGCTAACTGTGAGATGAGTATCTTTGACACAATGCAAATCCTTAACCCAAATGTTCCATATTAATCAAATGGTTTCAGATTCGTTGGAAACTAACCATCCCTGCTCCTATCCTGAAAAACACCTGTGGGAAAAAAATGCACTTTTGTAAATGTGTGAGTGTCAATCTGATGTAACTGTTCTAGTCCCAGAGAAGTAATAGAATTCAGTAAATACAAATCAGAAAATTGTTCTAACATTTTGAAGTCATAATTTTCTCTGAATATTCAAGTTTATGCCATATAAAAATACCTGATTCTCACTGTTTTTTCCTTTGCTTACCCCAATTAGTGTTCTTATCTTTTCAGCAAGTAAATGTCTCATGTTTCCCCTTACATATTTCCGTTTCCATAACTTTGCTCATATTATCTTCTCATTTGTCTTTACCTTACACCATTAGGCATGTTAACAAAGTCATAGTCAACCTCCAGACCCTGGCTAACCTCATGCCTCTTCTGTGATGAGGGCTCAGAGAAGCCTAGCTCAAGGGTGTTCCTAGTTCTTCTAAATATTAATATTAGAGACTTCATTTTTTCTGAATAAATTTGAATTTTTGAGTAAAATTATATAAACTTAATGATTTAAATGTTTATCAAATGCTCCTCAGTTTTTTATATGATGGCAAAACTATTTTTTTGTTTATTAAAGACCTAAAATTTAATTAATATGCATTGTATTAATTAAAGTAAAAAGGAATTTATTACTCATAACAAAGCAAGAAGCATGAGCATCTGCATATTTGCCAGTTTCCTTTGTTTTCAAGAAGTGCCTGGATAAATGCTTGAACACATTCTACAGGATAGGATTCCTGAGCTTATGGAACCCAAGTCTTTTAAAACAGGGAGTTGGCCGGGCGCGGTGGCTCAAGCCTGTAATCCCAGCACTTTGGGAGGCCGAGACGGGTGGATCACGAGGTCAGGAGATTGAGACCATCCTGGTCTACACGGTGAAACCCCGTCTCTACTAAAAAATACAAAAAACTAGCCGGGCGAGATGGCGGGCGCCTGTAGTCCCAGCTATTCGGGAGGCTGAGGCGGGAGAATGGCGTGAACCTGGGAGGCGGAGCTTGCAGTGAGCCGAGATCGCGCCACTGCACTCCAGCCTGGGCCACAGAGCGAGACTCCGTGTCAAAAAAAAAAAAAAAAAAAAACAGGGAGTTAACAGGCCTGATCTTTGCTACAGAAAGATAACTTATTTATTATTCTAAACAGTATACATGACTGCTCTTTGCTCCAGAACAAAGGTCAATTAGTACCTGTGAATTCAAGATATGCAGAAATGACAGAGATCTACAGAGAATTATCTGACAACAATTTTCTCGACATTCTCCTGGTTTCCGAAGAATTTTCTCATATGTATGCTATTATATAAGTCACCCTGATAAACGTGACTGGCAGAAACTGAAACCACATCTGTTCAATTCAACTCAAACAGCTTTTGTTTAAGGCTACGACTACTATCAACACAATCCCAGACATCAGGATGAGGCCATCTGGCACTATTGACTGCGACTATTCCTGTAGGGTCCCAGGCTCAACTGCAGAAATCTCATTGGAATCTATCCTAGAAATGCAGGTAGTTTTCTCCTAAAATTTCTCTATTGATATTTCTCCTTAAACTTTCATATTAATAATTCTACTTGGCCTGAAATATAAACCAGGTACAGTAGGAAGTATTAGAGATTGCAATGACTTCACCTTGGCCAGCTCGGAGAAAGTCTAAGACGACTCTACGATCCATAACCTCCCTAACCTGTGATTTGAGGATAGACTGGTAGCCTTCCATTGTCAAGGTAGCGTTAGATAAAGTCAGAAATACCTGTATTCATACTCTTTTTAATTAGAGAACTCCCATGTAAGAATAAGTTCTCACAGGGTAAGCATAAATTATAGTAATATATGAGTAAGTTAAACATCTAAGTATCCTCCATGTGTATGCAAAGTTAGCCTCATTTTTGAGATCTGCACAATCATATTAGATGGACATGATCTATTTGTCCTGTTTTCTTAAACACTTGAAGATCTTTATTGCTACCCTTACAGTGCAAGTCACATGTTTTTGGGAGGAAGGAAAGGTAGTAACTGGCTTCCACACAGTAAATATTCTTGGGGGTGCACATGATATCCCTGGGGGAAAAATGGTTATTTATCACTGGGGCCCCTAAGAGGGACCTATATCAGTTGAGATGGGGGACAGATATTGACTGTCTCTGATGTGACATCTTGACCAATTGGTAGGCTTTAGAATCTCAGTTCAGTTTATTTATTTATTATTATTTTTTGAGACAGTGTCTTGCTCTGCTTCTCACGCTGGACTGCAGTGGAGCAATCTCTACTCACTGCGACCTCCACCTCCTGGGCTCAAGCAATTCTCCCACCTCAGCCTCCCAAGTAGCTGGGATTGTAGACACAAATCACCATGCCTGACTAGTTTTTGTATTATTATTATTATCATTATTATTTTGGTAGTGACAGGGTTTCACCATGTTGGCTAGGCTGGTCTTGAACTTCTGGCCTCAAGTGATCCACCCACCTCGGCCTCCCAAAATGCTGGGATTACAAGCGTGAACCACTGCGCCAGTCCTCTCAGTTCAGTTTAAATAACTGAGTCTAGTGTGTTTTTAGAGGGAGACAATAAGTCCAAATATTTTGGTTGTTATGCATGGTGGCATTCATCTACCCCAAAGAATGATGAACAGCTGTGGGAATGGGGCAGGAAGGACAGCCAGAAGATGCAGTAATGCAGAATCTTTTTCTCATCCCTGCTCTAAAAGGGGAAGTCTGTCTATATTTTACCTATTATGTGTATGATTATGTTTTCTCTCTATATACATGTTTCATGTATTTGTTATATATATTATATATATACACGCACACACACATACACACGTATGTACATTTAAAGTCACCCTTTATTAGACTTACAATCTCCCTAAAATAATTAGTTTGGGGTACTTTCCTCACTTCCAACATAGTGAGTTTTGGGGTTTCTTTGGTGGAAACATTGAGAACTTAACATGTGCACCTGGTGGTTGCACTGATCTGCAGTCCAGGATTTGTTTGGGCAAAGGAAGTGTGTTTTGTATGGACGAGAGATAGGACACATGCGATAGAGTACTTGTATAAAATTGTATTGCATTCTGTTCAATAAAGCCACAGGAAGAGATCAACCTGACTTAGAGAGGAAATAAGGTGATATCAAATTCCTGGGGGCTAAAGAAGTAGTAATTGACTGGCTGGGATAGGAATACATTTACTGCATGAAGAACTTGGCAAATCAAAGGGCCCCGGTGATGTGGAAGGTCTCCTAACAATCAAAGATAGAATTGCCTGGGACTGAACATATCTAATTACTGCACTGAGATTGTTTATGTTTGAGTGAGTATATAATTTTCTAAGGCTAAACGAACAAAAAAATGTGGCCTAAATTTTCATATCAGGCCAAAAGAAAAATTAGCTTCCAAGGATCAAGCTAAAGTCATTTCTGATCATATCGATAGAATTAAGTTTGAAGAACATTCTGGTTACATGACATATGGGGCAATTTATTTAAGATACATAGGAATTAATACATGTTATGTATTATCTAGAATATTATATGGTATCTACATTTTACACATTGTTGTTGAGATAACTTTAAATGTCTTCTCATTAGTAATTGATGAAAAATCTTTAACTGGATATGGAAAATAAAATGTTCTATATTCTCGTTCAGTTTATATGCTGCTTTCTTTTTCCTTATCCTACATTTTTCTTTCTGTACTCACCAAGAGTTGTTGGAGCTTTTCATAGTAATTGTAGAAAAATCCGCCTCTATTAGTTTCTAAATCTGTAATTTTTAAACACTCATAGCAAATAAGTAATCAAGCATAATGTCTGATTTAATTTTTTTTTCTTTTGGGAGGTACACCCAGAAATATTCCCACTGATAGCTACTTATTACCCTTAAATACATTTTATCTCTTTTTGTGTAGCTCCATAACAGTTTACTTTTCCTGTCCCCAATAATGTGAATTACATGCCCTCAATTCAGATCCTTCTATAAAGTGTTATGTTCTGCATCATGAAGTAGGTTTTATAACCCCACTTTTTTGGTAAAAAGAGTGAGATACGAGTTTTGAGCTTCTAACAGCACTTGATTGACTGTCATGGTCAACTTGATTATTCCTGTTTGACTTCATTAAATGTCCCTTAAACTGTGGTATGTCGAGATTTCAATGTTTAAATATCATCTCCTCGAAATAGGTTATATTCATCATGATTATGTATTAATTCTCATATGGAGAATTAATATTTGAGGAGAACCCACTAGAAAAGCTAAACGTTGTGTTTAAAATATAAGGGTTGTAAAAGAACAGCCTCTAGATATCCTCACTCAAGATGACACATTAAATAACATATATATGTATATATATATAAAATAAAGCAGTAATACAGTCATGATTCCCAGAATAAAAATTCTGCTTTCTTCATTGAGTTAATATACAGTGATATTGAAGAAATTTCTTTTTTAAATATAAAAGTGCATTTGTAACACGTATGAAAGATAACTGTTGTGTAGGCTTTAAGTAATTCTGAATGTAAGACTTGATTCATTGAATGGATATATTAGGGAATAATTGTTCATATTTTTCATATTGAAGGATGTTTTATTACATAATTATCTGGAGCTCTTTTCCGTTGGGTATTTATTTTATTTTATTTACTTTTTAAAATTATGCTTTAAGTTCTGGGATACGTGTGCAGAATGTGCACGTTTGTTACTCATAGGTATACATGTGCCATGGTGGTTTGCTGCACCTATCAACCCATCATCTAGGTTTTAACCCCACATACATTAGGTATTTGTCCTAATGCTATCCCCCACCCCCCAATAGGCCCCAGCATGTGATGACCCCCTCCCCGTGTCCATGTGTTCTCACTGTTCAACTCCCACTTATGAGGGAGAACATGTGGTATTTGGTTTTCTGTTCCTGTGTTAGTTTACTGAGAATGATGGTTTCCAGCTTCATCCATGTCCCTGCAAAGGACAAGAACTCATTCTTTTTTTATGGCTGCATAGTATTCCGTGGTGTATAAGTGCCATATTATCTTTATCCAGTCTATCATTGATGGGCATTTGGGTTGGTCCCAAGTCTTTGCTACTGTAAACAGTGCTGAAATAAACATATGTGCACATGTGTCTTTATAGTAGAATGACTTGTAATCCTTTGGGTATATACCCAGTAATAGGATTGCTGAGTCAAATGGTATTTGTAGATCCTTGAGGAATCACCACACTGTCTTCCACAATGGTTGAACTAATTTACACTCCCACAAACAGTGTAAAAGTGTTCCTATTTCTCCGCATCCTCACAAGCATCTGTTGTTTCCAGACTTTTTAGTGATTGCCATTCTATCTGGCGTGAATGGTTTTTCATTGTGGTTTTGATTTGCATTTTTCTAATGATCAATGATGATGAGCTTTTTTTCATGTTTGTTAGCCACACAAATATCTTCTTTTGAGAAGTGTCTGTTCATATCTTTTGCCCACTTTTTGATGGAGTTCGTTGTTTTTTTTCTTGTAAATGTGTTTAAGTTTCTTGTAGATTCTGGATATTAGACCTTTGTCAGATGGATAGATTGCAAACATATTCTCCCATTGTGTAGGTTGCCTCTTCACTCTGATGGTAGTTTCTTTTGCTGTGCAGACGCTTTTTAGTTTAATTAGATTCCATTTGTCAATTTTTGCTTTTGTTGTAATTGCTTTTGGTGCTTTAATCATGAAGCCTTTACCCATGCCCATGTCCTGAATGATATTGCCTGGGTTTTCTTCTAGGGTTTTTATGCTTTTAAGTTTGATGTTTAAGTCTTTAATCCATCTTGAGTTAATTTTTGTATAAGGTATAAGGAAGGGATCTAGTTTCAGTTTTCTGCATATGGCCAGCCAGTTTTCCCAGCACCGTTTGTTAAGTAGGGAATTGTTTCCGCATTGCTTGTTTTTGTCAGATTTGTTGAAGATCAGATGGTTGTAGATGTGTGGTACTATTTCTGAGGCCTCTGTTCTGTTCCATGGGTCTACATATCTGTTTTGGTACCAGTAACATGCTGTTTTGGTTACTGTAGCCTTGTAGTATAGTTTGAGGTCAAGTAGCATGATGAGAAATAAAGGGTATTCAAATAGGAACAGAAGAAGTCAAATTGTCTCTGTTTGCAGATGACGTGATTGTATATTTGGAAAACCCCATTGTCTCAGCCCCAAAACTCCTTAAGCTGTTAAGCAACTTCAGCAAAATTTCACGATACAAAATCAATGTGCAAAAATCACACGCATTTCTATACATCAATAATAGACAAAAAAGAGAGCCAAATCATGAGTGAACTTTCATTCACAATTGCTACAAAGAAAATAAAATACCTAGGAATCCAACTTACAAGGGACGTGAAGGACCTCTTCAAGGGGAACTACAAACCACTACTCAAGGAAATAAGAGAGGATGCAAACAAATGGGAAAACATTCCATGGTCATGGATAGGAAGAATCAATATTGTGAAAATGGCCACACTGCCCAAAGTAATTTATAGATTCAATGCTATTCCCATCAAGCAACCATTGACTTTCTTTACAGAACTTGGAAAAACTACTTTAAATTTCATATGGAACCAAATAAGAGCCTGTATATGCAAGACAATCCTAAGCGAAAATATCTGGAGCTTTTTAAGTTTAGTTCAACTTTATTTTGTTGTCTATAGATCTTTAAACTAGTTGGAGTTTAGGTTGCTAAATAAAATCAGATCATGATGAAATGTCAATGTGTGACTGCTGGCTCCTTTCCAATCTTGTTCTTGTTCCAGGAACACAGCCCTCAAAATCAGTGGGGATATATTAGATAATTCAGTGGATCCCATTTTGCCTGACATAGTGCCTCCAAGTTGTTTTTACAGCTGCAGAGCTGGTCAGTTCACTCACATTTCTATTTTGCCATTTTCTGAAACTGGATATGAATCTACATACATTTACAATTTACTTCACTTTATTTACTTTGAATCATATGTTGGAAGGTTCTGAGAACAACCAGTCAGAAATTAAACTAGGAAAATAGTGTATTCTCAAAAGTCTAATTTACAACTAGATTGATTGTATTAGTCATGATATACTTGGTGGTTACTTATTATTTATAGCTCTTATGTTTACAAAGTACTGTGCTTAATCCTACTGGACATACCCTTGACATCAATGCTTTTAATTTGAAAAATTGTATTTAGGACATGTCAAAGCACCTTAAAACATTTTTTTGAGTTTTGATATTAATCTGTGATTTTTCTATTATAATATTATACTCATACAACTGTGCATGAGACAAAGGTAGTGAGACAGAGACAGAAATAAAGAGAACAGAGGCAGAGAGACAATGACAGAAAGAGAGAGAGGCAGAGGTTGATTTCCTGAGACACTGCCAATTTTTTTTTTTTTTTTTTTCTAGACAGAGTTTCACTCTTGTCACCCAGACTGGAGTGCTGGAGTGCAATGGCGCAATCTCAGCTCACTGCAACCTCCACCTCCCATGTTCAAGTGACTCTCCTGTCTCAGCCTCCAGAGTAGCTGAAATTACAGGAACCCGCCACCAGGCCTGGCTAATTTTTGTATTTTTAGTAGAGATGGGGTTTCACCATGTTGACCAGGCTGGTCTTAATCTCCTGACCTTAGGTGATATGCCTTCCTTGGCCTCCCAAAGTGCTGGGACTGCCAATATTTTATTTCTTAATCTGTGTAGTGGTGACATGAGTGTTTTATTTCTGTTCTTTTAAAATACATGTGTATTTCATATACTTTTTTCTATTTCAGACTATAAATGAAATAGTTTAAGATACACATAAAAATGTGCGTGTAAAATTGTCACTTTAATGTGCAAACTAAAAACAAAATGTCCATTCTCTGGGGTACAAAAGTTCAACTTCCAGGAATATATTTTCAGAAAATTGAAGGGGAAGTTAGATAAAGTAAGAAAAAATAACTGCAATATCTAACTCAGAACTGTTATGTGGGTGTCCCAAGAACAACACTGACATATAGATAAATAGGTGTTTATAAATGTTCATTTAGAAAAGTGTTATCTTTGCATATTGTGTTGACTTTAGTAGCACATTGGGGGCAGAGTTTCAAACAAATGCAATTTATAGATATGTTGATATAAAAGAGACATCATATCTTGTTTTTATTGGTTCAAAGAGATTTTAATAATTGGTAGCTTGGCTAATATGTTGACAGATAAGAGTTATTAATGAAAAATGGAAGTGTGTGAAAACCTTAAATATAATTTTTACTGAAAATTTAAATTGCAGAAGAGTGTGTATAGAAAAAGTTGAATTGGTAATATTCAGTATATCTGGGTGAAGTTTGTTTTCACTTCCATTTAAATTTTCGTCTTGAAAAGAGTTGTACTCTAAGAAGTGTAAAATCGATATTTTGTTCCTACCTTTGCAGTAATTGATGTACATTTCAAATATGTCAAAATAAGTCAATCATATTTTTGCTATATCTTTAACAAGAATATCTATGGACACTCTACGGAGCTTGATAAAATAAAACTCTTATGCATTTAAAAGTTTTAAAGTTTTCATTTCAGAATAATGGTATCTATGCCTTAGTTGAAAATCAGTTGTACTTGATTGGTTGTGGCAACTTAATTGTGTAATAACAAAAGTTAATTGAAGTGGATCCTATTCTTTCTTCAAAATACAGGTAAAAGCTAAAGTTTATCATTTCTCAGGATTTTCCTTGTCTGATCATACTTTGTCTTCATTTGAAGGCCTGCAATTTAGTGATGAGTGTGCAAGCATCATTGCTAAGTATTTCATATTGAAAGGTATAATATTAAGGGCAAAATTATGAAAAATAGTGCATTGGCATTATTTCCAGACGTGCCAAATAGCATTGTCTGTTTACTAAAGTAATCCATATAAATAGACTTAAGAAAATCCATACCCTATAAGCATTCTGTTTGTAATGTTACCAGTTTTTAAGATATGGGGGAAACATACAGAATAATAAATAGCTGACAAATGCATATTAAAGAAAGCTGAAGAGATTTACCTTCGTGTGTATAGAATGGGCCCTGATTCATGAAAATGGCACTATTAGCCAGACGTACTTGCTATCTTGTAATGAAAGAAAGTCAAGGAACCATGCCTGAGTCAGGAGAAGAGAGGGGTAAAGGCTGTGATGTGTCAGCCGCTAGACAGACAGCAGAGCCTCAGCCTGGCCACCGGGTTCTCATGGGGTCAGTTCTAAGATTCCCTAACCTGACTTGTTTATTTCCCTTTAATATATTTTTTCCTTGACCTCTCCACTCCCTCAGTCATAGAGAAAAATTGAAAGAGACTTTTATTCCCCTCATTATAATTATATCCACTTCTCACAAAGAGGCTGACTACCAGCAGATCCATAATCATCAGATCCCGAAGACTGACAAAGACATTGAAGAGAGAAAAGTGTATTTAAATCCCACGCGCTAAGATGAAATAATAGGCTGTAATCACTCTTCATACAAATTATTCTGCATTTCTAATTTCTTTTTCTTTTGAAAATGATTACAGGCCCTGACAGACAACTCAGATCCCAAGGGAAGGCTGCCATGAACAGAAGGCTCATAGTTTCCCCCCAGATTCAAACAACATCAAATAAGAAAGCCAAGAAATAGTACACATATTTTCACATAGATAAGTTAACGTTTCAACCTACGTAATCGTGCTAGTAACTTAAATAGCAACAACAGGAACAACAACAAAATGAAAATTGCCACATGGTAGAAAAGAGCAAACCGAACCGCAATTACCAGCAACTTTCCACACGCAAGTTTTAATGTGAGGTATACAGCCCAAAGGCAAGTGAATATGAGTATTCCTGTAAGTGATGTCACTGCAAACATACACATATGACCATGCATGTATGCAGATCTGTACACATCACCATCAAAAGACTTCACATTTTTATTAAGATGCAGCACTGGTGTGACAAAGTCTTGCACCTAAATAATGTAGCAGTAGTAATTTCCTTTTATAAAGAATCATAATACAGTCTGGAGCCAAAAATTGTATACTACTTTGTTTGTTTGGCAAAGAAAAGGCATTGGGATATTTTGAATTTTTAAGAAGTATTGCTGTGTGTGTGTGTGTGTGTGTGTGCAAAACATTTGAGAATGCCAGGGCCATAATTATTACTAAGTGGAAGGAGATATACAAGTAAACAAGTATTTAGATCACAGTGTAGTCAGTGGCAAAACAGATCCACTCAGTGAATACAATTTCACCTGCTGTGTGGGCAGAGGGGATGTCTGAGCTGAATTCTAAAGAGAAAGTATACACTGAAGTATAAATGCTGTGTGGTTCTTAACACAAAAGAGAGATGTTCAGAGAACTATGGATCATTTGAGTAAAGAACCTAAGGAAGGCAAGTTCAGGGATGTTCCTGGGGGGAAATCAGCAAAGGCTACATCAGTAGGGAAAAAGAGGTACACTTGATATGCTTAATTTTTTTCTGTGTTACACTTTCAAAATGTCTTAGTTTCTGAGCAAGACAGATCAGTCCTACACCCTGATTCCCTTAGCGCTAATTAGACCAACTTTCCACTCTGTATCGTAGCTCACTAACACAGTTACTTAGTCGTCGTTTTTCCAGGTTTTAACATCTGACATTTAACGGCAGGTGCTAAAAGCTGCCTGTGAAGCATGAGTGACATACAAAGGAGGAAAATAGCATTTGTTGCCTGAGCAAAGAGGCTTTTTGGAGTCTCAAAGCACTTTATTTTTTGAATTTTTGCAGATGTGGGTGAGGATTTTCAAGCTTTAGGTGAGAATGAGAATCATTCTGAAAAAAGACGGTGTTTATTTTTAGAGGATGATGACTCATCAGGATTCATGAAAGCAGTTTTTCTTTCAGGGTGATGACAGCTTAAAATTAAAGCTATTATTTTTCTACTAGATGCATGTCTGGTCTATTAATTATGCATTCAATATGTCATGTGCAAAATGAGTTAAGGGATAAGGATTAATGGTTCAAGAAAATCACAGTTGTAAATAAAAAAAAATCCTTTAAAAGTATTTTATAACTTTATGTCAATTTTAATACATTTTTACTAAATATGTTTCTACACAGAAAAAAAATAACAGCATAAAAGTTAGCAAGCATCAGTACACTGTGGCCATAGCCAGAAATGCTAATTCAACATATATTCTGCTATAAATTTAGAAAAACATCCGCGTTTGGAATTTCTCTCTACCAGATCAGTTGGATATTCATCAAAGACTGACCCTACTTTATTTGGTGCCCCACCCTAAGCATGTGCTACAAATTTACTGTGGAATGTTAGACAATATCAAGATTACTATTCACTATGCTGGTATCATCGGGAACTGTACTTTTCCAAAATGGCAGCTACAAGTTACATGTGGCGACTAAGTAATTGAGAGAGATGTGGTTAGTCCAAATTGAGATTTAAGCGTCAAATATACACCAGATTTAAAAGACAGTAAAAAACAAATATAAAATACCTCCTTAATAATTGTTTTTCTTGACTACATGTTAAAACAACATTTTGAATATATATAGTATTAGGTATAATATTTTATATATATTATTAAAATACATTTCACCTGTTTCTTTTTACTATTTCTAATATGGCTACTAAAACTTAAAATTACAAAGTGGCTAACATTTTGTGTCTTGCATTATATTTCATTGGACAGCACTAATCCAGGGTGATTTTGGGAGGGAGGGTCATTACATGTACAAATTGTGTTTAATTCTTTTTAAGTAGCATCATAATTTACTGAATAATAATAATAATAATAATAATTATTATTATTATTTGGGATAGAATCTCACTCTGTCACCCAGGCTGGAGTGCAGTGGTGTGATCTCAGCTCACTACAACTTCTGCCTCCCAGTTCAAGCAATTCTCCTGCTTCAGCCTCCTGAGTAGCTGGGACTACAGGTGCCCGCCACCATGCCCGGCTAATTTTTTGTATTTTTAGTAGAGATAGGATTTCACTGTGTTAGTCAGGATGGTCTCAATCTCCTGACCTTGTGATTCGCTCACCTCAGCCTCCCAAAGTGCTGGAATTACAGGTGTAAGCCAACGCACCTAGCTACTGAATTATTTTATCACCTCTCTTTCCTACCTTGCTCATATAGTCCTCATGAATTTATTTCTCTCTCAGCCAAGTTAATTCGCCCTTTTTTTTCTTTTTTTATTATTATACTTTAAGTTCTAGGGTACATGTGCACAACGTGCAGGTTTGTTACATATGTATACATGTGCCATGTTGGTGTGCTGTGCCCATTAACTCGTCATTTACATTAGGTATATCTCCTAATGCTATCCCTCCCCCCTGTCCCCTCCCCACAACAGGATCCGGTGTGCAATGTTCCCCTTCCTGTGTCCAAGTGATTTCATTGTTCAATTCCCACCTATGAGTAAGAACATGTGGTGTTTGGTTTTCTGTTCTTGCGATAGTTTGCTGTGTATGATGGTTTCCAAAGTTTTTCCATCATAGACTTTTGAAAAGTCTACAATGATTAATAGTATCCTCATTTTATGATTTATATATAGAAAATGTTATGATTGATATGATCCTTATTTTCTTTAAATAAAATATTTGACTGTAACATTTTACATTCATAGTTCTTTTTCTTTAACACTTGCAAACTATTTTTCCATTGTTTTACTTATATCCTGATTTGACATTAAGAAACCTGGTCACAAAGTTAATTCTGTATTTGTGTGTGTGTGTGTGTGTGTGTGTGTGTGTGTGTGTGTGTGTGTGTGTTAGGGTTGTGATGGTTAATTTTATATGTCAACTTAGCTGGGTCATGTTGCCCAGATATGTGGTCAAACATTACTCTGGATGTTTCTGAGACGATGTTTTGGAATAAAAATAACATTTAAAATGATAAATTCAGAGTGAAGCACAGTGCCCTCAATTATGTGAGTGGGCCAAGCTAATCAGTTGAAAACCTGAATCCAGCAGAAGACTGACTTCCCCCAGTCTCTGTCCCCAGCAAGAGGGACTTCTGCAGTGGAGTCTTAGGGCTCAAACTCAAGCACTGGCTCTTCTCTGATCTCCAATCTGCTGACCCTCCTCACAGAGTCTGGACTTGCCAGCTTCCATAATCACCTGAGTGAATTCCTGAAAATATACCTCTTTCTTTATAGTCCTCTCTTTCTGTATGAACTCCTTTACGAACTTTTCTTGATTCGATATTCTTACAATTCTCTAAACTTGTTCTAGGATTTTTTTCTTCCCAATTGTGCTATATGTCTCACAACCAGCCTTTTCCATTTTTCTTTATTCAGAGCAATTACTGGTCAACATTTCTACAAATTTTCTTTTCCTTCATTTCTTTTCCTTTCTCTTGAAGAGATGATGAAAGTTCATTTTTCTTTCACATTTCCAACTTTTCTTTTATACCTTCTGTGACTTTTCCTTGACCTGATCTTCCAGCACATGAGTGCATTCTTTGGCTCTTTGCATTTGGCTACACAGCCCATCTGTTGTCTTCCTATTCAGACTGTAACAAATTTCATATCCAGTGTTACTCTTTGGCCCTTTACAGATAAGCTGGCTTATGTGGTTGTGAGTTGTCAAGCCCAGAGATAGTTTGTGCATTTTCTGCTGAATGTAAATGAGAGTTTCTGGCAGGCGCGGGGGTCCCCTCAGGGATGATAATCGAGCCTCCGAACACTCGATTTGTGACCTCCTCTCCCGCAGACCATCATGTAGTCACAGAGTATCTCTCTAGAGAGCTACAGCACCACAGTTTGCTAAAACCACTCTTACTCTGTTGTAGAAACCTGAAGGTGTGGGAAGAGAATACGAAGAGAGGGAATGCTTCAGAACTAGTAAGACTACATGTGGGAAAAACAATGTTTTTCACCCTGGCTGAGCTCAAATTCCGCCCTCCTTTTTTTACCTGGATAACCCAGGCTGGCATCCTAGGCTGGTGCTGCTTTCGTTCTTTGGTTCTGCCTCATGTGGTGAAAGTAGGCAGAATCTGTCCAGAGCAATGCTGGAAAGAACAGAAGAGCACCAATAATCAGCTGTTTCCTAACTTATCCTTAAACTATGGCAAGTTTCCCTTTTCTGATCTGGGCTGTCACTTCCTCCTGCCTTGTTGCCTCTGTCACTACAGGATGTACACAAGTTTTACAATTGCTTTTAAGGCCCATTAGCATCTTTGTTGCTGCTTCTGTAGTTCTAGCATTCAATGAAGGGTATTAGCAGCTAGGGCTGGGTCACCATTTTTATAAGTGATTTTTACTGCTTCTTGTACTTTACTCTCCTACTAGTTCAAACAGATTCTCAGCTGATCCTATCATAACTGTTGGTCAAAATGGATAATTCTTAAATCTTAGGAGAAAGAGGACCTGTCTTACCTGAAAATCACTGTAACCACCAATGTTGGAAATACAGGTTTCTTTTATGTTTTAACTGTCTCTAATGTGAGAAAATTTCAGTTTTGCACTATCTAGGATTCTTACCCCATGTTTCTTGTTAGTACATGATTTTTATGTACTATTAACAATAGCTGTTATCATGATATCACATTTCAACTTTGAA
>NW_012115433.1:4515716-4539403 GCF_000951035.1 Colobus angolensis palliatus
ATTCTCCTGCCTCAGCCTCCTGAGTAGCTGAGATTACAGGTGACCACCACCATACCCGGCTAATTTTTGTAGTTTTAGTAGAGGCGGGGTTTCACTATGTTGGCCAGGCTGGTCTCAAACTTCTGACCTCAAGTGATTCTGCCACCTCGGCCTCCCAAAGTGCTGGGGTGAGCCACCACATCTGTCACCACCATCCTTTTTAAAACAATATTTTAATCGTGGTTGGTTGGATTTATAGATGTAGAACCCTAGGAGATGGAGGGCTGACTGTGTGTGTGTGTGTGTGTGTGTGTGAGTTATTTGACTATTTCTACAAAATAATGAGTTTAAAAAAACCTATATTTGACCAGTGCAGATTGACTATCTCACGAGACGAGTTTACATTTGATGCTAATGTTATACTTGACGAAAAATAGACCATTTACTTATGTTTTTCTAATAAACAGTATATAAATGTTTCTAAGTATATGTAAAAATAAACATTTCATATTTACATTAAAAGATTTGTGTTTTTGAGTAAAATATAAAGTCAACTAAGTGTTGTACATAAAAATATCTATCCAAAATCTCATATAGTGTTAATAACTGAATACTTTAAATTTATTAATATGGATATCAATGTCTTATAAACTATTTTTTGCTTATCCTTTTAAAAATATTTCATTTGACTTTTATGGTAACTAAATAATTACTTTGTTCTCATACAATTTCATTATATTCTCTCTATAGTTACCACTAACTGATCACAAATTGATTTTTTTGAAGAATTCTCATATTTTAAATGCTTTCCTGTAATAACAATTTTTATCACTTCAGGCTAACTTTTTTCTTACATATATATTTCTTTCGATGCATTGCTTTTCCAAAAAATTATAAGTTCCTTGATGTGTATTGATCATGTATACACAATATTCTGCTCCCACTGGAAGGATGTAAGGCAGGTGCGTTTGCTCACATGACTTGAGTCAAAGTCAAAGACAAATCTTAAAATTGATAATAATTGACTGTTAAATAAGAGATCAGAATATTACAGCCTGCAGGTCAAATCTGACCTGAGTTATTTTTAAATTTTACGAGATCCAACATCAAATTTAATTTTCCCTTTATGTATCCTGCTTTTGAGATCCATTCTAAGTGCTCTTTCCCTAATGCGGTATGTTGAACATGTTTTCTTATGATTTTTTTAAGCTTTAAAGTTGAATCTTGTTCATTAAATCCATGATTCCTTTTGAGGTGTGAGATTTAGGTTGAGGTTTATTTTTCACCTATGGATGTCCAGTTGTGCCAGCGATATTTATTGAACAGGCTATCCTACCTTCAATGAATTGAATATTTGTCAACAATCAGCAGGGTTATCTACCCGGGACTCTTTCTGGGTTCTCTTTTCTCTTACACTCATCTATGCGCCTATCCCTCTGACAATAACACATTGTAACATTAAGTAAATCTTAATATTAGCTAAAGTTATTCTTCCCACTTTATTCTCTGTCAAGATTGTTTTAACTATTCTAGGACTCAGGTCTTTTGCATACATTTCAGAATAAGTGTGTTTGTGTCTACAAAAACACTTGCCAGAATTTTGGTAGGAATCACATTAAATATAAGGGTCAGTTTATGAATGATATGTCTCCCCATTTATTTAGATCTTCTTTGACTTCTTTCATCAACATTTTGTAAATCTCCGCTTACATTTTCTATACATATGTTGCTATATTTTGCATAAGTATTTAATTTTCTTTGGGGCAATAATAAATAACATCTTGTTTTTGATTTTGATTCTCCTATGTTTCTTATTATTATATAGAAGTATGCTTGCTTTTTTTTTGGTCTATTGATCTTACATCTTCCTACATGGCTGGACTCATTTGCTAGTTCTAAAAGTGTTGCAGTTTTCTGTGGAGATTTTTTATTTAGACAATCATTTTGTCTGTAAATAGAGAATATGTTATTTCTTTCTTTCCAATCTCTATGTCTCCCTCCCTCACTTTGTTTCTGCTATCTTGCAGTGGCTAGATTTTTCAATGCTAAGTTGAATAGGAACGTTGAAAGTAGACAACATTTTCTTGTGTCTGATCTGAGAGGAAATGCTCCAGTCTTTTACCATTGTGCAATGTTAATTAGTGATTGTACACATTTTTATGAACTTGGCTCACTGCAACCTCCGCTTCTAAGGTTCAAGCAATTCTCCTGCCTCACCTTCCCGAGCAGCTGAGATTACAGATGCATGCCACCATGCCCAGCTAATCTTTGTATTTTAGTAGAGACTGTGTTTCACCATGTTGGCCAGGCTGGTCTCAAACTCCCGACCTCAGGTGATCTGCCTGCCTCAGCCTCCCAAAGTGCTGGTATTACAGGCGTGAACCACCTTGCCCAACCGGTAATTCCTTCTCATTCATAATTTCTTGAGGATTTTTATTATAAATTAGGTACTGTGAAATGCCTTTTCTGTAGCAATTGAAACATTATATAAATTTTCTTCTTTAGCCTATTGATATGGGAGATTACGTTGACAGAACTTGAATGTTAAACCAGTCTTGCAAATTTGAAATATGTACCATGTGGTTATGTTGTGTGATTATTTTCATGTAGTTTTATTTAATTTGCTAATGTTTTGTTGAGGCTTTTACATCTAATTTTGTGAGACATAAATGTCTGTACCTTTCTTTGTTGCACTGTCATTTTCTTGTATTGGGACTGAAGTAATACTGAACACACAAAGCAAATTGGAAAAGACTCTGCCCTGCCTTATTTTCTGGACTAATTGATTAAAATTGGTAATTCTTTTAAAAATGCATTTTAGAATTATCAACCACCACTTACTTTTCAAAACGAAGTGTTTTTGGAAAGCAAACAACATGCACTTGCGTTTGCGTATTGTACGTGGCTGCTTTCATGCTACGGTGGCAGAGATGAATGGGTGAAACAAAGACTGTGTTCCCCACAAACGCTAAAATATACACTACCCGGCCCTTGACAGAAAATCGTGTGCCATCCTCTGATTGAAACCATCTTTTCCTATCCAGAGTTTTACTACGCTGATCAAACTGATTTTGTCTTTGATCCTGACCTGTCTTCTGATGAAGTAAATGATCTGAGGCAAATAAAAGTAGAAAAGCAAATGAACAATTAGAATCCTCACAGCTCAGCGGCAGGACAACTGAAAGCTAAATATTAATATAAGTTTATTATTTTTCTATCTGTAATACCTCTTCAATAATTCCCCATTTCTGTTCTCTGATCTGATTACATAAAAAGTTTTTCCCCAAATATCTCAAGAGACCATAACTTAGTGTCTTTTGATGTGCATACAAAAATTAAACTTTGGCAATGGACACTAAATTAAAGCTGAATCATCTAACCAGAGCACTTTAAGATTATTACTAATATGCTCCCACAAATACCCCAATGATACTTACTCGAAAAATACTTTAATTCCATATCTGAATCCAGTAAACTAAAGCATCTTATTGTTGTTCTGCCCTTGGTGTGGGATCCAAGTTTCTTGTTTGTTCTCCTTTGGTGCTTTGTTCTCTATTCCCTAATGTGATTTTGTTACTGCAAATCTTTTCTCAACTGTCAGATAAAATGGATTGGGCCAAGGTCCCTGAATCAGACAATTTCTCTGCCCGAACTTGCAACTTCAGCTTAAGTTGTTCCAGTTGGCCCTTTCGTGCCTTCTGAGGCTCTGCTCAAGATGATTAATTTTCATCCTTTTATCTATTTAGGCAAGAAGAAATTGTCCATGGTCAAAAATTTTCATACTGACCCTGCAATCTCACTTTATTTTTACCTATGCTCTTAAATCATTCATATCATCACATGTATATTTTCAATCTGGTTTTATTATGAACCTCATAATAAAGCTCCAGAAGTTGCAGCCACCCATTCCCTTAATGTCGGTAATAGTGCTCTAGGAGGAGATGTAAATTATTCTAAGAAGAGAGGAAAGGGAAGATTGGCTATTAGCCAGTCAGGAAATATCAGTCAGGATAACCTTCTTGAAGGCAAATATTTTGGTAAAAGTTGGAAAAAAAAAAATACAGCTTAAATTCTGTTCTAAACCTGAAGACACAGCTGTTTTATGTTATACACAGCAAAAAAACAGCACTATTTATAATGTGGGTCTTCTTTTGCCACACCACTTCTGCTATTATCTAAATGTGTTGTGAGAGTTTTTCAGAATTCTCCTAAAGAATATTATCTCTGGGGACATGAATTTATAATGATGTCCATTTTGTCTGTGCTTTCTCTAGCAAAGTGTTGCAGATGCTTTTCCCCTTATTAAGCTGAGAGTTTTACATACACAAACAAAAGTCCCCGAGTCACCAATTCTTTGTCACAACTGGTTTTAGTTAACACTTACATTGTTTGCCAATAGGTGTGCCACTCAAGTCACTGTTCAGAGGGTGGTGTCCTTCTTGTATATATAAATTTCACATACATGGGTATTTGATTTTATGTCCTATACCAGATTAGAAATAGGAAATAATTATAAGAATACAGAAGAGGTATCACATTTAAGTATATTGGTCACAATGAGAAGTTAAAAGCTTGAAAGAAAAGACGGTAAGAAAGACAAATAGACATTTCATGCATGTACTAACTCTCATACTTCTACATGGATACAAATGTACTCACACTGCACATACAACTATAGACACCCATCTCAGTGCATACAAACTCTTTCTAACACACACACACACACACACACACACACACACGAATCTCAATTACAGTACATACAGAATACCTAATTGTAATATATATACTACCCTACATCACAACATGCATGGAAATAGTACATTCACCCTCTCCTCTGTTTTATCCTCCTTGAAATCATCCTGCTCCCCCACATTCCCTGAGCATTGCCATCCTCTGCACCACGTTCCTGTCCCCCTCTGATATCTCCTCTCTTGCATCAGCCATCCATACACACTTTCATCCCATTATTCACACACAAGTATCACCAAATACACACACATACAATTTAGTGAATGACGAATACTCTTACAAATTTCAAGGGTATCCCTTCAGGGGTATTATGGGATAAATCATATTTTGATAAGCTAATGATCCAGAGAAATTAAGTCACATTCACTCTATTTTAGCTTAAAGGCATAATACTTCATACGTTTCAGGATGTATCACATAATTATGACATAACAAAATATGGTAGCGATTAAAATTCTCGGGAAAATTTCAACTATCTGGAAAGGCACATGTGTTAATATTTGTAATTTGCTGATGTATTATTTCCTGAACAACCATAGATCCTTACCTGCCACTATAATAATTACATCATTTATATCTCAACTCCTACCTCCTATCGTAAGGTGACTATATAATCCCCATTTTTGACTATGAAAGTGAAAGCTATTTATAATTATGACTGAAAAGCAGACATAACTAAGGACTCTCTAGGGAAAATTGTGATCACTTTTCTTGTGCATATCTCCATATACTCTCTTTACTTCTTCACATTCCAGTCTCTGTTGGGCCCATTCTAATCTTGGTCTTGCCACCCTAACTCCATGAAAATTACTTATGTGATTCTCATCAAAGTCTTTATGAGACACACCTCTCAATTTGACTTCACAGTTGAATCCTGCATCATGAAACATTACTTTCTCAAGGCTTTGTGATACATCACTATGCTGACTTTCTTTTTTCTTTCTTTTTGTTGTTGTTGTTGTTTGACAGGGTCTTATTCTATGGCCCACGCTGGAGTGCAGTGGTGCAGTCCAGGCTCACTGCAACTTTTGCCTCCTGGGTTCAAGCAATTCTCCTGCCTCAGCCTCTAGAGTAGCTGGGATTACAGGCACCTGCCTCCACACCCAGATGATTTTTGTTTTCTTCAGTAGAGATAGGGTTTCACCATGTTGGCCAGGCTGGTCTCAGACTCCTGACCTCAAGGAATTCACTCGTCTTAGCCTCCCAAAGTAACTATACTGACTTTCTTCTCCTTTCTAGATCACTGTCTCTAGATTCTTCTTTCTCTGCTTTGAACCTTCTTCCTAGACCACATTTTTGTTTCCTTGCCATATTTGTTCCTATGTTATGTCATTCAATTTTAGAGTTAAATATGACCCCATCTAATGCCAATGACCACCAAATTTATCTCTTTATCCCAGGAAGTCACTGAGCTCCAATTCTGTGTGTCTACTATCATTTGGATGTCTCATAGGCACCTCAGGTTTTTTATGACAAAACTAAACTTTGTTACTGCTTTCTCCAGACTTCAACTCTAAATGTGTCCCTTTTCTAGGGTTTTCTATCTCGGAAACACCTTCTGCTGCACCCATGACAGAAGTCTCCTGTTATCCCGTCTCATCTCTGTATCTCATCTCTCATCAAATCCTGCCAATTTTATGTCAACAGTGTCTCTCATAGCTTTCTCTCCATCCTCACTGTACTCCCCTGTCTGGTCTACAGTGGCCTCTGCTGCAAATGAAACCCGCCTTTATACGTTTCTATCCTTGTTCAGTTCCTAACAGTTAGCTGTGCTGCGGCCTAAGCAGTTGTTTAAAAAGGCAAATTCATTCATGTATTTCACCAAATCAAAACCTTTAAGATCTCCGGAATGATTAAGACCTTCTGAATACTTTAGGTTTTGCATGATCTGGCTCATATGTTTCAGCCTACTTTTCAATTTTTATCTGCTGCCAAATCCTTGTTCATCACACCAGCTGTGTTTCCAGTCCTTAAAATTCCCCTTTCTTTACCAGAACCTTCACACACATTGTTCGTTTTGAATACGCTTTCTTTTCTAACCCTGTTTATTCTTCAGATCTCAATTCTTTTTATATCCCCAGTCCAGATTAGCTCTCAATTTATGCCTCTCAAATAGCATACACTTTTATTTTACCACATATATTAGAGTTGCAATAATATAGTTATTGAAATATGTTGTTAAATGTCAGTTCCCCCACTAAAGTTTCATGTCTATTATTTTCATCATTATATTATAAATGCTTCATTGTATTATAAATGTTTCATTATATTATAATATATATAAGTGTTTAGAACATAGAAAAAGCTTAAGTAAATACTGGTTGAATGAGTGAGAGTTGTAAAATCTTAATGTAAAACATTTACTAATTAAGCTGGACTCAGAATGTACAAACAGATACAACCTATATTTTTCTCACTACACATTCAAAATTGTTTCATTGGATATTTCTTTCTCTCTTTATAAAATCTCAGGCATACCCCATAGCTTGTTTTTTTTTAAACTTCATGTAATTAAAAATCCTCAGACCATTAAAAATGGTAGTCTTCACTCAGTACATAGCTCCATGGCTTAATTCAATTTAAAATTTAAAATTTGTGTCTTCCTATAGTATGGGTCAAAGTCAAGTTTGAAAGCCTGCACTAGAAGTGTGCAAAGTCAATGTATTCTCTTTTGGTTGATTCACATTTTTCGCTACTTCCTTCCTGCTTCTTTCCTGATCCCTCTAGGTCAGACCAAAGTGGGAGGAGATTAGAAAAAAATGGGCAGGGAAAAGGGAGAGCCCCTGATGGAAACCTCCAACTGCAGATTCCTTGATGCTAGAAATGCCTCAACTCAGTTGGCATCTCAAGACTCCTTCTTAGCCCATGGGAATTAAAGGAGTCTACTATTCTGTTGAGGTCATATTGATCTTCCTGATATAGGGCATCCCCTTCATCAGGACACATATGTCTTTGCTTTGCTCGGAGCAGAAGTGACACTCACTCTCAATGCATCCCTCTTTATTCTCACCAAGCAGGGTAAATGCAGCCACTGCCTTTTACTATTGGACTTTGTAGGCATTAGGAAAATATGACCACTTGTATAAAGTCTTCCAAACTTTAAACGACTCATCTAAAGCTTTCCATGCATTCCTTTCAAGATCCTTCCTTTTAGCTTAGAGCAATGGGAAGAAAACAACAACAACAATAAAAAACATTCTTTCATCAGTAGATGAAGAAAGAGTAAATACAGCACATAAACAACTGTGTTCCAAGAAGTCCTAATTTCCTGGAAGCTTCTGAAGGTAGAATGATGCTGGTCAAACCGCCTGTAGAATTTCTCAGCATGCTCTGCCTAAGTGGGCCATCGTCTTTAAAAATGTTGGTGTACGTATTACTCACTATACGTTTTCAACCTTGGGAGTTCCAGTTGAAACCAATACAGCAAGAAGCCCATTTTAACATCTTTCTATATTTAATCTACCATGACTAAATCACCTGATTAAAAGGGAAACCTGGAGAAGTTTGTTTTTAAATTTATCTTGCACATACATCTTGAGAATTGAAGGGCAGTTTAATGCTCCTAATTCAAGATATTTCAAAGTCTTCTTTTTTTTTTTTTTTTCCTTTGAGACAGAGTCTTGCTCTAGTCACCCAGGCTGGAGTGCAGTGGCGCGATCTCAGCTCACTGCAAGTTCTGCCTCCTAGGTTCATGCCATTCTCCTGCCTCAGCCTCCCAAGTAGCTGGGACTACAGGTGCCCACCACCATGCCTGGCTAGTTTTTGTATTTTTAGTAGAGACAGGGTTTCACCATGTTAGTCAGGATGGTCTCAATTTCCTGACCTTGTGATTCATTCACTTCTGCCTCCCAAAGTGCTGGGATTACAGGAATGAGCCACCACGCCTAGCACCTTAAAGTCTTAATTCAACAATTTCGAATGCAAATGGACATTTGATTTTCCCAACACCATTTATTAAAGAGATTATACTCTCCCCATTGTATATTCTTCACACCTTTGTCAACTATAATTTACTACATGTACTTGGTATTACTTCTGGGCTCTCTATTCTGTTACATTGGTCTATATATCTATATTCATGCTAGTACCATTCTGTTTCTATTACTGTAGCTTTGTCATATATTTTGAAATCAGGAAGTGTTATGCCTTCAGCTTTGTTTTTCTTTTTCAAGATTGCTTTAACAATTTGAGGTCTTTTGTAGGAACATATACATTTTGTACATTTTTTAAAATTTCTGTAAAAACTGTCAGTGGAATTTTCATAGGGATTACACTGAATCTGTAGATTGCTTTGAGTAATAGGAACAGCATTAATTTAACAGCATTAATTATTCTAATTCACAGATATGGAATGTCTTCCCATTTTTTTCTACTTTAACTTCCTTCTTTCATCAGTGTTTTATAGTTTTCAGTATAGAAGTCTTTCACTCTTTTTGTTTTTGTTTTTGTTTTTGCTAAGTATTTTATTTTATGTTATTGAACACAGGATTGTTTTCCTAATTTATTTTTTGAATAGTTTATTGTTAGTGTATAGAAACATAACTTACTATCTTTCACTGTTGGTTTTGTATGCTGCAACTTTACTGAATTTATTAGCTCTAACAATTTTTGTGTGTGTGTGAAGTTATTAGGGCTTTTTATATAAAAATTATATCACCCATAACCAGAGATAATTTTACTTCCTCCTTTCTAATTTGGATGCTTTTCATTTCTTTCTCTTTTGCAATTTCTAACTTGATGCATTTATTTATTTATTTAGACAAGCTGCCAGCTTGTTAGCTACTATTCTGGTCACTGAAAACTTTTCCATGATGATGTCCCTCATTCTGGACATAAGTATAGAGTTACATGAACTCTATACTTCAAAAAATTATTTTCTTTTGATGAGTTAGAATGTAAAATGAGGGAAAAAATTAGAGTGAGAGTTGGAGGGATATGCTGACTTAATAAGTGTTTTCTTTCTTATTTGCCTATTAGGTGTTTATATATGAGAGGGAATATAATATACTTAGAAGCTATAGGAAGAACTGATACAGAGATGCTGGCAAACCATGAGAATAAATAACCTATGTTCTAGAGGATAACACCCTTTCATATGCACTGACCTAAGAAAGGACTGAGAAAACAAGGACCAGGGATACACAAGAATAGAAGGAATACTTTTTCATTTGAGACCACAGGAAAGGGTATAATTTTGAAGACAGGTAATTACAGCTTTATAGATAAGTGAAGAGTAGGGGGTAGTGAAGTGATTTTCACTCTTGACAACTTCGTTTTATTCTCTTCGAATTTAGAGGCAATATCATCACTTGATGGAATGTGTGGGTTATGGGTTGTTAGAGAAAAATTTCTCAGAAAAATTGATCTTCAGCACATGTCAAAGTATATTAACTTGTTAATAAAGGAACTCACAAGAAGATAATAGACTGTCAGGTCAAAGCAGTTTTGGGAAGAAGAATTTTACACATCATAAATGAGAAATATTGATGTAACTAGTTAGGTTGCTAAGGGCATTTGCTGGTTTATTTCACATATTTTCTAAATCAGTTATAACTAGAAAATTGCTCTTACTTTATTAGTTGTCATGAGCTAAATTTTAGAGCCTGTTCCCGTTGTTGTCAGGCATGAATCACTACTCAAAAATAACAAGTCATGTAGCTGAGAAGTAGACAATTCACAATTGACCTGTGATTGTTAATCAGATTCAAGTTAGTAGGGCCTATTCTATTTCAAGAACATGTTTAGCAAAGAGATAACAAATGATGTCAAAGAGAGATTGGTTAGAGCGACGGTCACTATTGAATTTTTCCAGCATGCATCCAAATATACTAATCACGCAATGTTCTTAATTTTTGGTTTTGCCATTTTTTTTCTTTCTTTTTGGGTTCCGTCTTTTAGGGTACACAACCATAGATGTTTCTTGGCATGATCATACAAATTTTTGCTAAAAGTTTTCTAAAGCCATTACAAAAATGTCTTGCTTACTTTCTGAAATTCTAGAATGCAATGGTAAGTTAAAATATGCTCATCTAATTCGATACGATTACAATCACCGTGAAGACTAACATATTTAAAAATATGATATTATTCCTTTAACTAAATGTCTGATATTGAGAAATGATTTCCAGTTAAAATTCTAAGTTTTAATATGAGGCTGAAAGACAGGAGGTGAGAGTGGATACAGAAAAATAGCTGTATAGGCAAATAAATGCTGGGGTGATACCTCACAAATGCCACTTCTGATACTATTTTTTTTTTTGTCTGTTGAGTTTGGAGACAATGTCATGAGTTGATGGTATATAAGAGTTGTGGGATAAAGGCATAAAGAGAATGGTAAGATTTAACTTGTCCTGGAGAAATATTATTATTTGCCTATTTTTATTATATTTTCCAATAGTGTTTTTCCACTGGGCATCTGCTGATTACATATCCATAATCCTAACATGTTTTTTTTTCTTTTAAAATCTGAACTTCCTGACAGGAACAGACATAGAGAATGTTCAACTAAATTTCATTTTATACTGTTATATTTTCTGGTTTTAATAGACTTCACCAGAGAGGGTAGATTCAGATTTTACTACTAAAGCTCATATTCACTTCCACAGTCACTAAATAGGCCTAAATAGGTCAAGATGAGGTAGATTATGCTCTGATGAAAGCAACTCTCAAAACTTCAATGGATTTTTAAAACAAAGGTTTATTTCTTGTTTATGCAACACGTTCGTTGCTAGTTCACTGAGGAGCTCTACTGCACACCGTCCTCCAAGATCCAGGTACTATCTGGAATGTTGCTTGAGCAGAGTGAAGAAGGGAAAAGCAGTTAAATGTTCTACCAGGTGACTCACATCTTTTCTGTTCATAATTCCTTGTGTAATATTAGTCATATGGCCACAGCCAAACACAAGGGGGGCCAGAACTGCAATTACAATGAGCCTGGAAGATGGAGTGCTGGAAATAGTTGACTAAGTGTATTAATGACTGACAGAGTCTACCCTTTTGCCAACAAATAGCCATGTATTCTTTCTTTCAGAGGCAAAATGAACTTCCCAGTCCCAAAAGGAACAACCTGTAAGTCCCATTCAGTTAAAACATCAAGTTCAAGGTCCATCATCTCTCAGTGATGCACCCCTATTAACAGGGAAGTGTGATTCTTCTTGATCTGCAAGCACATAAATCAAACAGCAAGTTACTGCAGCTCATATATACACCCAGTGTACAAGTTGTAATAGAGATAGTTAATGACAGAAATCATTTCCTGTGGGAATGAGGAAGAATGTGAGATATGCAACAGTTATTGCTCTGCAACAATGCTGAACCAGAACGCAAGAATCTCTTACCCTGGGGTTTCCAGACATTTCTTGATTAGGTTCGGATGCTCCTGACACTCATGGCAGTGTCTATTGTTATCCATGCACTTGCCTTTGCCATCTGGCAGGTTGTTCAGTTTTTAAGAAAACATTTTAGAATGGTTTTAGATATAAAGAAAAATTAAGGTAGTCCCAAGAGTTCCCTTAAACTTCACACTCAGTTTCCCCTACTATATCTTAGTAAGTATGATGCATTTGTCACAATTAATGAAACAATAATGATACAACATTAACTAAAATCTATTCTTTATTTGTATTCCTTTGCTTTTTACCTAGTATCCATTTTCTGTTCCATAGTCCCATTTAGCATACTCCATTATATCTAGTCATTACGTCTTCCTATTTCTTTCTTGACTGTGACAGTTTCTCAGAATTTCCTTGTTTTTGATGACTTTGGCAATTTTGAGCAGGACTGATCTGGTATTTTTCAGAATTTCCTTCAATTGTTAAATTTCTGATGTTTTTATCATGATTAGAAGGGGCTTATGGGTTTTGGTAAGAAAACTTCAGAGGCAGAAAACTATTCTCATCACATCTTCTTAATTTGACTTTTGTTGGATTCATTAGAGTTTTTTAGCTTTCCACAATGGATCCTGTACATTTTTGTTAATTTATACCCAATTATTTCATTTGTAGGGGTCATATTGTAAATGGTACATTTTTAATATTTCAAATTCCAGTTTATTACTGGTATATAGGAACACAGTTAACTTTTGCACATCAATCTTATATCCTGTGACCTTACTATGCTCACCTATGACTATAATTCCTATCATCCCTCTTCTAAATTACTAATAGAAATTACATTTCAGAGAATGATTTTAATCTTTTTTCCAAGGAGTTGTTTTGTCAAGTTTTTGGGATTTTCTTTGCATAGGGTCATGTCATCTGCCAACATAGAGAGTTTTATTTCTTCCTGTCCATATACCTTTAATTCCTTTTCTCATCTTATTGCGCCAGCTAAGACTTCCAGTATGTTGTTGAATAGGAGTGGTGTGGACATCCTTGTCATGTTCCCAGTCTTAGGGACAAAGTCATGAATGGTTGTGGGGGTTGGTCAGATGCTTTCAGTGCATCAGTTCATATACTGGAGACTGTTAATGTGGTAATACCATAAGCAAGAGGGAGAGCATTCTATAATCTTCCAAGGAAATACCAGAGTTTGAGTGAGTCTGTGAGTTGGGAATCTGACCTGCAGCGTTCCCAATAAATTTCTGCAAAGCTCTAACCCCCGTTGATGACGTTGTTTTCCTCTTTATGTGAGACAGAAAGTCTAGAGGGGACAGAAGTAGGAGACATACCCTCTCCAAGCTCTGCTTTTTGTATTTTCCCTGGAAAACATGCTTTTTCCTATGGAGAAGGATCTTGGTTTGTTTATAATAATTACTCTTCATCTCTTTATTGCAGATCCGGGAGTGGATTATTTGTATGTTTATTGTGAGAATCGGGTGGAGTACCTAAGGCAAATCACTCAGAAGTATGGGGGTACAGCTAAGACTGTGGCCTCTAAGAGCTCTCTTGCAATCTAGCACCATACTCAGCCCCCAGAAATTCATCAGAATTACCACAAGTGTCTCTACTAGTTTACAGGGCTAGCTGCTTCTGCTCTAAGTAAGCAGTTTTCAGCCGAGGCTCTGTGAATGTGCCTGTTTCCCAGAATTTAGGTGGTTGTTTGCCCCACAACCTCATTTCTCTGATGGGTACAAGAAAAGTCATTGATTTTCAGTTTGGGAAGCTTTTACTTCTTACAAGGATGAGGGGGATGCTAGAACTAAAATTGAGATTCATTTATCGTCATTGTCTTAGTCCACAAATAAAATGTGTTTTCCCGTTTCTTCCTGGGGTCAGAGCCTTTTTCTCAGTCTGCTTCTTGCCAATAGAACATTGGAAACACAGCCATCCTTTCCAGTGTCATGGGGCCACAGACATTCTAATTTACTTTTTGATCTTTCTCAGTATAATATTCTTAAGAACTTGGTAGGCTGCTTAATTATTTGAATAGTGTCTTTTCATCAATAACATTTCAGACATGCTCCTTGCATTTGCTATATTTCCTTGCATATTAGTTATGAATCTTCAGAAAAGCAGAATCAATAGGAGGGAGATGTGTGTGTCACACACACACACACACACACACAGTATTAATTGGCTCATGTGATCATGGGGGCTGGCAAGTCTGAAATCTGTAAAGCAGGTCTCAGGAGGCTGGAAATTCAGGGACCAGATGATATTACAGTCTTGAGTCTGAATTTTGCAGGTTGCAAACTCAGGAGTAGTTTTTATGTTGCAGTCTTGAGGCACAGTTGCTTCTTCAGGAAATCTGTCTTTGCTTTTAAGGCCTTTAACTGATGAGACGAGGCCAACTCACACTATAGAGAATAATCTGCTTTACTCAAAGTCTGCTGATTTAAATGTTAATCACATCTAAAAACATCTTTACAATAACATCTAGACTAGTGTTTGAGCAAACTACTGGGCACTATAGCCTAGCCAAATGAACACTAAAATTTAATCATTACGCTTTGCTTCTGTGTCTCTCCTCTCCCCTCATCTTCCTTTCAACTTACCTGTGACTTCTTTGCCATTGTTGAAGTGCTACATCCTTACTCTCTTATACTTGATCCATTTTGTCCAATTTTTAGGATTGATGGGCACCACTTTAATCCAATCCAAAATGTTTACCAATGGACTGAAAGAAATATCGATTTAATTATTTCTGTATGCAGAGTTTTAATAAACTGTGTTATTTAATTTTAAGTGTTGCTCTCTGGAGGTGAGAAGCAGTTGGTTCCCCCAAATACTCATGTCCACAAATTTATAGCCTTTCTTATTCCTCAATCATTTCTGCTTACAAACCATTCCGTTCATTTTTAATCAATATCTTTCTCACACTACCTTGCTATATATATCCAATGGAAATTACCACATGCTAATAATCTATTTTCCTTAGTACTACAAAGCTATCAAATGCCTGATGCCTTTGACAAATGTTTCTCCATTATATACACATACATGACTAATGCTCCATCCACCTCCGATAGTTGCGTCTTGACTGCCTCTGTCACATACATTAGTTTTTTTAATTTTGGAGGTTTTTTGTTTTTTGTTTTTGTTTGTTTTTTTGGTAGTTGTCATTGTTGGTACCTCAGTGCCCACTTCTTTACTAATTCTTGTATTAGTCAGTATAGGTTATGATATATGATACAGCTGAATCTTCCCTGCCATGGTTTAGAGCATTGCTTGTCTCTATGGCAGAGGGAGTGGCATTTGGAGTAAGGCATTTGGCAACAGTTATATACTGTGGCTCAGAAGTGACATCCATAATTGCTCTCATCCACTCACTGGAAGAATGAGTTACATGGTCTTTCCCAAACACAATGGTCCTAAAACGTACAATGCTGTTCAGCACCCAGAAGGCACACTGCCAGAATGTTACCAAAACAGCAGTGATGATGAACACTATAAGTCTTATCATCCCTGCTTTAAGTTACTAAAGGAAATTAAGTCTCCAAGAATGATTTTAATCTTTTAACATAATTATTTGGTAAATGTTATTAACTGAAATGTGTTCTCCCAAAATTCATGGGTTAAAACTCTAACCCCCAATATGACTGTATTGAGAAAGAGAGCCTTTATGTAGATAAATAAGATGAACAAAAATCACAGGCTGGGGCCCTAATTCAATAGGACCCTGTGTCCTTGCAAGGAGTGGAAGAGATGAGATACTAGAAGGGCACGCACTGAGGAAAGGCCACGCGAGGACACTGGCAGCTGTCTGCAAGCCAAGGGGAGAGGCGTCAGGAGAAAGCGGCCCTGCCAGTATCTGCCTTCATCTTTGACTTCCAGTCTCAAGAACTGTAAGAAAATACATTTCTGTTGTTCTAGCCACTCAGCCTGTGGTGTTTTGTTACGGTCGCCAAAGCCAACTGACATAGTAAACTTGGTAAATTTTGTGAATTATTTGGTACATATATTTAGAATAAACTATTTGATACATCAGCTTCCCAGAGCTGTATCATACTATAAATTTATCTAGGGAAACCTGTAACTAAGCATGAAATGTACAGCCTCATTTGCATTGTTTAGCTGAATTACCCAAAGGACTACAGCAAAATGCCAGTATTTGTGTGAGTTAGGTGGCATTATAAAACCAATCTAATGTAATGTAACTTTCAATAATCACAGTAATGGTCTATTTTCAAAAAATCTAATTTTTAGGAAAAGATTTAGAAAGCTCTGTACATGAATATATATTGAAATATGATTTAAAGAACCCAAATAGGCCGGGCGCGGTGGCTCAAGCCTGTAATCCCAGCACTTTGGGAGGCCGAGACGGGCGGATCACGAGGTCAGGAGATCGAGACCATCCTGGCGAACACGGTGAAACCCCGTCTCTACTAAAAAATACAAAAAACTAGCCGGGCGAGGTGGCGGGCGCCTGTAGTCCCAGCTACTCGGGAGGCTGAGGCAGGAGAATGGCGTGAACCCGGGAGGCGGAGCTTGCAGTGAGCTGAGATCCGGCCACTGCACTCCAGCCTGGGCGACAGAGCGAGACTCCGTCTCAAAAAAAAAAAAAAAAAAATACTTTAGCTCAGGGATTTCATTGCTAAATATGTGAATGTATATTGCCGCCAATTTTTGAACGTTTAGAATAGAGAAAATGTTCTTTATGTATGTGTTTTTGGTTTTTAAATAAATTCAGTGTGTTCTACTATGGAAAAGATTTTTTTCAACACAGCCTAGTGAACGCAAAGCATTTTCTATTCCAGTGTTATGTTTAAAACTTTTTACCATTACAAACATTTATTTTAAGTTAGTATCAGGAGATGAATCTTAGTGTAAATACTGCGTTTATATATAGAAATTACACTTCCAAACTATCTTTCTGTGTCGGCTATACTGGAAGCCATGTGTATACATGGGTCATAACTTGGAAACATGTAGATGCCTTACAGGCTATGCTATTATGCTATCCATTCATTACCAGCTATCAGGAACTTGGACCATTTAAATGAACCCTCATTAGAGTGCTTTCTTTTGTACCCTGCTAATCTACAATTAGAGTTCAGAGTAATATCAGTAACAGCAGTCATGCTATTAATTCTGATAAAGCAGCTAATATTTCTTGGGCATTTTTTATAAGCTAGGCCCAGTGCTAAGCACTTTATGTTAATTAATTCACTTAATCTTATCAAAAACTATATAAGCCAGGTGTAATTACCAGCATCCTATTACACAAAAGAAAATGGAAGCCAATGGTGTTCATGTAAATTTTCTGAGATTAAATATGTAGAATGTGGATTGTGGATTGGAACAGAAGCAGCTCATTTCATGATTCCTGTTCTTAGAAAATTATGTATTTTTTCTCAGCCGGGTACAGTGGCTCATGCGTGTAATCCCAGCTCTTTGGGAGGCCGAGGTGGGCAGATCACAAGGTAAGGAGATCAAGACCATCCTGGCTAACATGGTGAAACCTCATCTCTACTAAAAAAAAAAAAAAAAAAAAAAAAAAAAAGGGGTGACGGATGCCTGTAGTCCCAGCTACTTGGGAGGCTGAGGTGACAGAATGGCATGAACCCAGGAGGTGGAGCTTGCAGTGAGCCAAGATTGCGCCACTGCACTCCAGCCTGGGCGACAGAGCAAGACTCCAAAAAAAAGAAAGAAAACAAACTATGTATTTGTTCCCAAATTTAGTGTGCCCACATGTCACTGGGGAGTTTGCTTTGGCTGCATTGTCAAACTCTACCCATGGAGACTCTGATCCAGAAGGTCTGGACTCACAAACTACTCATCTTTGGAGCTACAGTTGAACAACAACTGCAAGATGCTGGATGGCTCTGTAAAATGGTAAACTCTCACTTCCAAATGAAGGTGATTTGGTTAGAATGTTTGTCTGTTCCAGATCTCATCTTGAAATGTGATTGATTCTCAGTGTTTGAGGTGGGGCCTGGTAGGAGATGTCTGGGTCACGGTGGTGCATCCCCCATGAATGGCTTGGTGCTGTCCTCGCTATAATGAGTGAGTTCTCATTCTTAGTTCACATGAGCTCTGGTTGTTTAAAAGAGGGTGGCGACTCTTCCTTCTCTTGCTCCTGCTTCTGCCATGTCACATGCTGGCTCCCTGTTGTCTACCACCATGATTATCAGCTTCCCCAAGGCTCACCAGAAGCAGATGACAGCTCCATGCTTGCTGTACAGCCTGCAGAACCATGAGCCAATTAAACCCCTTTTCTTTATAAATTACCTAGTATCAGGTATTTATAGCAACACAAGAATGGACTGACACAGAAGGTTTGAAAATTCTACACAGTTATAGTGTGGTAGGCTGAATAACGTCGTGCAAGGATGTCAGCGTCCTAACTTCTGTAACTTGTGAGTGTCACATTATTTGGCAAAGACTTTACTGGTATGATTCAGTTAAGAATTTTGAACTGGGGATATTAGCCTGAGTTTCCTAGCTGGGTTCTAAACGTAATTATAGGTGTCCTTATAAGTGGGAGACAAAGGGCGAGTTCACATAGATAAGGAAAAATCAATGTGACCAAGGAGACAGAGATTGGAGTGATGCAACCATAAGCCAAAGAATGCCAGGAGCCACCAGAATATGAAAGAAGCAAAAAGGATTCTCTTCTACATCCTCCAAGGGAGCATGGCCTTCAGTCACCTGGACTTCAGATTTTGGACTTCCGGCTTCTAGAACTGTAAGATAACAGATTTACACCACCATGTTTGTGCTCGTTGGTTACAGCAGCCGTAAGATCATGAATTTGCTCTTTGCTTCTGAAATCAGTGAAAATTTAACACGCCTTCGAGTTCACCTTTGGCATATCTGTAAATAAAAGCTTTGCTTATCAGTCTAGCAGTTGCAGGTGTCAGGTTCTAGCTCACTGAGTGTGGATGGGTTGACAGAATTAGCAGATAAAATTACAGGCTGTTCAGTTAAATGTGAATTTTGAATTAGCAATGGATAACATTTTACTGAAAATTTAAACTTAACTGGACATTCTGTGTTTCTTCTAGCATGTGAATATAAGTTGGAAAAGAAGCCAGTGTTTTTGTAAATCAAAGCTCGTGTCAGGGCTCAGACCCATGCTACTGATTTCATAGCCCAGTAAATATCTAACTGACTTTATATTTTAGAAAGATGGAACACACAAGCTCTGATGAAATAAAGCTGACTGTATTTCCTGGCTCTCATGCGAAAAAAAGAAAAAAATAGTAAAATCTACATAAGTAAAAGATAGAGTAAGTGAATGGAAGAAATGCAGGAGGTGCCCTGTCCCCTGTTAGACTGAAGTTGTGGCCCAGGTGTCTGCTCTCCTCACTTGAAGATGTCAGAGAATCTCTATCACTTTAGAGTGAGGGTAACAAAGCCTGAAGGCGGCGTCACATAGATTTTTTAGGAGATTCAAAGCAAATGAGACTTTCCATTATTATCAGCCTTCAGGATACTAATTAATAACAAGCAGCCACATTTCTTGGGCCCAAACCACAAGCAACTTCTGACAGGAAAAAATAAATGATTGCCCTGGGCCCAGTCTGGTCCAAGGAGAAGAGTAAACATCTGGTAGGCATATTAGGATTGTGGCAAAACTTTAGTTCACGCACATTATTACTCAACACTCAACAAGTCAGAGTTGTTCGTTCAACTCCATCCATCACTGAAGAAAGTGACTTTTTATTTTATGGAGCAGGAATGCATTGCACCAAAAATGTCTAAAATTTACTTATGAATTCATCATGTAATGTATACATTTAGCACAAACCTGGAACTGCAAATGTGTGAAAATTCTAACACATTAATAACATGTTTTTATGAGACTCAACCAGAATAGACCCTAGAGAACCTGTTCTACTTTGAATTTCAGTAAAATATTTAAAAATGCTTGAACTTGATATTAATTTATGTGAATTTACAGGTATCTTCAATTAAACATTGAACTTGTATGTGTACTGAGTTGGAGAAGATCTGTATCTATCAAATCTTTTTGAAAAATTGGAGTTTAATAGTGTATCTGCCTGTGATCAAAGATAAATAATGACAGTAGTCCCCAAGAGAAAGGAGCATTAAAAGAAGATTTTAAATAATACAGAAAGGCTATATTTAACTATGTTTTCTTTCTTATGGCTGTTTACTTTTCTTGGGCTTTTATTAGATCCTGAATGTTTTATCCTAAGGGATTCTTCAATATTCCCTTGGGGAAAAGCCTAGTTTTTATTTTTATTTTTGAGAGAGATTTCTTTTTACATAGTTGTGTTCAAATGATGCTGGCAAGAGATTTTCTGGACTTGTATATTTGGAGCAAATTCCTTGATACATGAGCAGAAAGCCAATTTGTATTTTTATTTTTTAAATAGGAAAATAGGCCATGTACAGTGGCTCAGACCTATAATCCCAGCATTTTGGGAGGCCCAGGCAGGAGGATTGCCTGAGCCAAGGAGTGCAAGGTTATAGTGAGCTATGATTGTACCACTGCACTCCAATCTGAGCAACAGAGTGAGACCCTGTATCTAAAAGAAAAAAAAATGTTGAAAAGTAAATACTTCTACATTCAGAAACCATACTCAAGTTCAAAAACATAGTTAGCATCTGAACATAGGATACACTAAAGTTATTAAAAAGAAATAATATCATAGAGTGGTAAAAGGAATTTAGCTAAAATTAAAATACCAACCTGAACTTAAAATTATTTGACTAAGTTTTAATTCTCCTTAACCAGTATAGTTTTTTTTTTTTAATTTAAGTTGTAGCATAATTTACAAGCAGTAAAATGTGCAAACCTTAAGAAACATCTCAAGTATATTTGCAGATATGTACTCTTGTGTAAGCCATTCTGGACACTAGGCTTTTTAAAAGCTTCTTTCCATTAAGTATAGGGGGATGGTATAAAATTTATTCTCTATTACTATTCTCTGCATAAAGGAATTAGGGATCCTCAGAATATTAACTGATTTCGTCTCTTGAGTCAGGATGAAACAAAACCAAATAAAGCAAACTTTGTTCTTGGAGTAGGGAGAAAAGCATGTGCTTTCAGGAGTGCCCTGATATAACGATAAAAGATAAAAAGTTTGCCTAATGAGAGGGCGAATCACATCCACATGGAGATAACTCCAGGATCAATAAGAAAATATTAATTCCAGTTTATTGGAACCAAGTAAGCCTGGAACTTCAGAAGTGTTTCTCAACATAATGTGTGCTAGTGCAAAGCCACACAAACTAACACCAGTGAGACATCCCCCTAAAAGGGAAGGAGCTGAAGGACTGTGGAATTGATTGGTTTTGCTGTTGCTGCACCTTTCCTCTTTTGAGTAATTGAAACAGCTGTTGTAGTAATACACATAAGTCTCTATTTTGATATCTGCTTGAAATGCGTGTGTTAGGAAGGAAAAGAAGGATAGACTTGCTAAGCTGTTACCAAAACACAGGGATTCGGTGTAGGTCTTGCTTGCCACACAGAAAGCCAATCACTGAGACAAGTATTGCCAAGGCAGAAGACTTTCGTTGGGTGCTGAAGCTAAGGAGATGGGAGATCAGTCTCAAATCCATCTCTCTGACCAACTAAAATCAGGGATTTATATAGAAGGGAAGAAATGTAACCATGTATAGGAAAACAGGAATAAGAGAAGAGTAAGGGAGACAAATTGGTTAACAGGAAGCAAGTGGTTGGTTAGACAATCATGATGGGTGAGGAGTCTGGTTCCAGACCCATTGGTGTCTCATTGTCCAGATGCAAGGATTTTTGTAAGTTTCGGCTTCTTGTTACCATCTGGGAGCCCCGGTGCTTGGCTTCCTGAGAGAGGGACTTCGATAAGACAAACATAACTCTCTCAAATGTTAAGACTGTGAGGATTAATTTCTATGTTTATTCAAAGAAATCATAAATATCAACTCTGTAGGAGATTTGGGTGGGTTTCAAAGTTAGTGCTTCTGAGGGGTCACTAAGTCTTGCTCCTACAGTAAATGAGGGAGTCTAAAACTTAGCCTTATTTAGGATTGTCAGATCCCAGGATGTCTAACATTGCTTTCTGATTCATCTATGCCTGCTGTGTTTTCACTGAAGTATGTTGAAATTGGTATGCACTAATTACTCAATACATGATATAAAAAATTTAGGTAAATACTAACAAGACAAGATGTTCTGGTGTCCTGACAGGCACAGAAATTTCAACGGTTTTACAACAGTGAGAAAGTAATACTCAGCTTACAGTGGGGCTCATCCCAATAAATGCATCATAAGTTGAAAAGTTGATGTTCTCAATACTTACATTAAAGGAATTGTAGTCTTAACCTATTTATTGCCATCTTTCAAACAATTATCACACTTGCTTCAACACCTAGCAAGCTATGATAAGTTCCCTACAGAGAAGAGATATCTCTGACAGGTGACTTTCAATCTAAGAAAAGGAACTGGAATTTACTAGATGGTTTCAAACATTTAAGAAGATACATTGTTACTCTAGAAACTAATAAATAACTAAAATCAATTTACTTTGAAACTGTATTGAAATTATGTTTATTTTAAATAATCAGAGACACAATTTAAATAAAAATATAATTGCTATAGAGGTGTATAGTTTATAACCCTTCCTCTATAAGGATGTAACATAATCTATGGAAATCTATATCGATATTATAATTGGTAAAGCAAGGTAAATGACACAAGTACTTACATACTTTATACCGGTTCATCATATATGCAACACGTGACATAAGCATGGCCATAATTCATCAATTCTAAGATACTTTTGTTTTACATTTTAATGTCTTTGCTGCCAGAATTACTTTTTTATCATGACATCTCACGATTTTTGTTAGCTAGATGACAACTCTGGTTTAGATGTTATTGCCTATACATGCAGGAACATTAAAAACTGCCAGTATAAAAACTTCAGACTCAGTATCAGAAGATTGAGGGAAACCTCAGGACATTAGTGGAGTACTTTCTTATGTCTGGATGATGATGAATATAGGAAGAGCAATGGGATGATTCAGGACTTTTAAACCATTTTCCTAGAACAGGATTCAAAAGTAGATTGGTTGTATATAATATCAAAGGTAGCAGAAAAATCCAGCATCAATAACTTTCCGTTCTTTTATGTATTATGATAAGAAATACTGAATCACCAATCTTTTTGATGATCCAGAGAACTATATTGTGCAGAATAAAACAGATGTGCATGAATTCTGAATCCAAAAGTGATATAGAAAAGTCAGATGTTGAAAATGGAGAAGTTTCACAGATCCTTTGACAAATTTATTTATCTTATATTTTTATTTTACGCATGCATAAAATTATATGTCTATATCTAATAAGTAAATCAATAAATATAAAATCAATCATAAGTGAAAAGCAGTGAAGCATATTTTATCTGCAAAATCTTTTTTTTTTTTTTAGTGGCACATAAAAAATGGTATGTCATGATTATTGTCCTTATGTTAAAGATGAGAAAGGTGAAGCCTAGGGTAGACTTGTTTTGCCCCACAGTGGAACCAGTTTTTATGTTCAGATCATTCCATAGTTTATTATGAATGATCATCCACCATATTGTGTTATCTTTACTAAGAAAACATTGCAAGTCTGTAAAAGAG
>NW_012115433.1:4540275-4579215 GCF_000951035.1 Colobus angolensis palliatus
TCTTTGTAGGTTCTGGATATCAGCCCTTTGTCAGATGAGTAGATTGCAAAAATTTTCTCCCATTCTGTAGGTTAATGCAAAACAAAGCTTCGTGTTTGTCTTTCCACTAGGCCTTACAACTTAAGTGTTTCATCCTTCATAAAGCTTTTCCCCTTTGCCATATATATTTTTTTTCTTTCTGACAGCAAGTATTTCAGCAATGGGCAGAAGACAAAAGAGCCAATTTCAGGATTATAGCAGTGAAAAGTCAGGAAGGCTTGAGTACATCACTGCTTGAGCTTAAAGCAGAAGATTCTGACCAAGACCAATACATTTCTGTTCCTGCCAGTGCTGTAGTATCTACAAGTATGACTATTGACTATTCCATCCTTATCAGTGATAAATGTGTGAATCTGAATAACAAGATGTCAGTATAAAATTCATCAGTGTCTGCTGGATCCAGATATGTTGATGCCATTCTGAGAACATGTTTGCCAATACCTGCCTCCCTAAAAACAGTCATTGCTGCAAGGGGATTGCCAGTTAAAATCAGTGGCATGCAAATCTCCACTGTTGCAAGCAAGCACTGTCATTGTGGATACACATCTGTACTGGGGGTCTCGTTTGCCTCCTTCACTCACTGTGACTCTGTGAAATCTTACTGTATATTATATTAGAGTCTATATTCAAAGAAAAATCAGTTGTCACTTTTGATCCAAGTTCAGTGTTCAACTATTTATAAAAAAATTCTAAGTATGATATAAATAAGGACATTAGTCCCCTAATGATCATATCAATTTTACTTCAATTTGGATGGTTAATATACAGGTGTCCATTTAGTGTCTGTGACTAACAAACAAACACCCATTCCATAAAGGAATTTGTTCAGCTGTTATACTACATCTTTCAAAGTAACCTAAGTAGTTTTTCTAAAAGCTTCGTGTTCCACAAATATTAGCTAATAACATTACTATTTTGTACCATTTAGTAAAACTCAGAGGTAACTACATTTGCATAATTACAAGTAGTTTTCCCTTCAGTCTGTGATTACATTTTCTATGTCTGGTTCACCTGCCAAAATTTATAAACAGATTAAAAATTACACGGATCTCATGGAAGTGTTTCTGAGTCATCTCCTGCACACAACCAAGAATAAAAATTACCAATTTAAAACAAAGATAAAAACTCTATTTTAAATTCAGTGCCATTTCACCTGATTTAAGTCCAGTTAGCACTGAATAGCTGAATAAATTGCTTATCTGAAAGAGCTGCAGGAGCTATGACTAGTTATGATGAAAAGAGGAAGTGAAAATGTGAATGCATTCTTGTTTTCAAGTATAATGAGAAACTTTTATACAGCGAATGTTAGTCCCCATTTCTTTTTGGAGAAAATCAACTAGGTTGCAATGTGATAGACTATGACCTAAGATTTCAAAAAAAAAAAAAAAAATGTTTTAAGAAGTCGGAAATGCTGAACAGCAGAATGAATCAGATTCTGCCTAATTTTATTCACTGGAAGTTGAGAGCTTTAAGAAAAATTATTACATTTTATATAATTTTGTGTGATAAGGCATAAGACTGAATACAAATGAACTTGCTGCCAATGTTGCAAGACATAAAGAAAAAAATGTTCTTGTCCAATTCTATATTATCTGTCTTTGAATCTCAAATTTCCATGATTGACATATTATTATTTAGGGTATGAAATTGTTTCCAGGATTCCCCACTTCATATCAAATACCTTTTCAAGGTTTTAAATCTTTGCTAATGTCTTAGCCTTAGTAAGTTTAACACCTTATAGCAGGAAATCTCTTTTTTAATTTATAATTTTACTCATCATGAGCAAAGCCATTAGGTAGTAGGACACAAATTGAAGAGAATAGGAATACTAAGAATGGACAAGCGGTATGTACTATAGTACATGTTCAATAAATATTCCTTAACTATTGAATGTGTGAATACATAGTTATTAAAAGAGTGGCAATATGTGTGTGGATATAAATACATGTATATTTTATACACAGGTATAACAAAAGAGACGAAATACTCCTTTAAGAAGACACTTCACATACGGCACAAGTTAATAATTGGTTGTCTGGATTTAAATAAACCTGGATTTTATTTTTGGTCTCCCTAGTCTTCAGCTTTCTCATCTATGTGATATGGATAATACCTGCCTTGTTGAATTGTCCTGAAAGTAAATAAATCATTTAGAATTTATTTCATAAAGTTGCTATGGGCTTAAATGACACAGTAGTTACATAATACTCAGTCTTTATCTGACTCGGAGATTTTGCTCAATAAATATTCTTGTGATTACTATCTGCCTCTAAATTGCCTCCACTGTTCCTTAGCTATGTGACTGATTGATGCAATAAGTAGAGATAAGTAGGGATATGCAAAGCACTCTGTGGGACTCCCAAAAGAAAGTCACTAAGACTCAGGGTGTAAAGGAAGGAGATGGGGTTTTGTTCTCAAGAAATCTTTCCTAAGAAATGATGATTTCTAGCAAGATTTAAAAGAAATATAATTATGATTCAGGCTGTGAGCACAGTGGCTCATACCTGTAATTACTAGCATTTTGGGAGGCAGAGGAGAGCATATCACCTGAGGTCAGGAATTTGTGACCAGCCTGGCCAACATGGTAAAACCGCATCTCTACTAAAAAGAGAAGTACAAAACTTAGCTGGACATGGTGGTGCACTTATGTAGTACCAGCTACTCGGGAGGCTGAGTATCAGCTACTCAAGAGGATCACTTGAACCCAGGAGGTGGAGGTTGCAGTAAGCCGAGATCATGCCACTGTACTCCAGCTTAGGTAACAGACCAAGACTCTGCGTCAAAAAATTGAAAATAGAAGAAATATCATTATTCAGATGAACTGGACAGGCAAGAGCATTCTAACAAGTAGGATTAGTGTATAGGAAGACACAGAGGCATAGGAAATGTTCCTTCAGGCAGCCATAAATTATTCTGCATGGAGATAGGGCTAGAAATCTATCTAGGGGATAGATGAGGGGAGCTTGGTAAGAAATGAACCTGGAGGGCCAGGTGCAGTGGCTCATGCCTGTAATCCCAGCACTTTGGGAGGCTGAGGTGGGCAGATCACGAGGTCCGGAGATCGAGACCGTCCTGGCCAACATGGTGAAACCCCTTCTCTACTAAAAATACAAAAGTTAGCTGGGTGTGGTGGTGGCGCCTGTAATCCCAGCTACTAGGGAGGCTGAGGCAGGAGAATCGCTTGAAACCGAGAGGTGGAGATTGAAGTGAGCCGAGATCGTTCCTCTGCACTCCAGCCTGGAGACAGAGTGACACTTCATCTCAACCAAAAAAAAAAAAAAAAAAAAAAAGAAATGGGACTGGAGACTTGGATAAGAGCCATATCATGAAGGATTTATCATTCATCGTAATAAAATTGGACTCGATAATGTAAAAGAAGAAAACTCCTACAATGTCTTAAGGGAGAGATCAGTGTGACTAGATTTGGAAGCATTTTAGAGGTGGTGAGAGTGATGAATGAAATGTAAACACTGGAGGCAAGAATACCCATTAGTGATCAAAAGTCCAGGTGTAGGTGTGCACGACAGCGACGTTGGTGCAGCTGGAGACAGAGTGATTCTGTATTAAAGTATGGATGAAACGAGACAGGCCGCATTTAATGCAGGCAAGATGAGGGGAATTTAAAAGAGGGAGACCTCTCAGATGACTTTCAGATTTTTGACTTTCATGATTAAATGGTGCTGTTCACCAAGATAAAAATATAAATGGGTGGAATGTGTTTGAGAAGATAATCAGAACTATAAGAAAGAAAAGCAATTCTACTTAAAAGAATTGAAGATCCCCCTTTTATTCCTCTACTTTTACAATTTTGAATGCTGACTAGATTTTTTAAGAGACTTGTTGTTCCACCACCTAGAGGGATATGTAGATGGTAACTTTAAAAATGTAAAAGCAAAAATCGGATATTACTATGACCTTTTAATTGCATTGCTTCACTTCTGTTTTCTGTATGTTCCCTGGATGTATATTAAGATTTTTTCCCTTCTATACAATAAAAAGTCCATTTAAAATATCCTCTTTAGCTCAATAGTTTCCACATTACTCAGATTCTCAAAAATTTCTTTTAAAAGTATTTAAGGAACAAAATTACCTCAGTGAAGGTTAATTCAGCAGAAAATCAGACAAATTTGGAAACAGTCAACTTTATTTTAGAACGTGAAGCACTTTAATGCCTATCCAATGAAATTGTTACACTGTAATTTAGCTTCAAGTTTATCTGTGGAAAAGGGTCAGTGTGCCATATATCCATGCTGATTGGTTAGTCTATACTATATATAGTAATCCGTTTTTACACTGCTGATAAAGACACATCAAAAACTGGGCAATTTACAAAAGAAAGGGGTTTAATTTAACTGGACTTACAGTTGGATGTGGCTGGGGAAGCCTCACAATCATGGCAGAAGGCCAGGAGGAACAAGTCCCGTCTTATGTGGATGGCAGCAGGTGAAGAGAGAATGAGGAAGATGAAGATGCAAAAGTGGAAACTGTCAGCCTGAGATTTATTCACTACCACGAGAATAGTAGGGAGGAAACCATCCCTGAGATTCGATTATCTCTTCCTGGGTCCCTCCCACAACATGCGGGAATTACGGGAGTACAATTCAAGATGAGATTTGGTTGGGGACACAGAGCCCGCCACATCTCATGTCCTCACATTTCAAAACCAATCATGCCCTCCCAGCGGTCCCGCAAAGTCTTATTTCAGCATTCACTCAAAAGTCCACAGTCCAAAGTCTCATCTGAGACAAGGCAAGCCCCTTCCACCTATGAGACTATAAAATCAAAAGCAAGCAAGCTAGTTATTTCCTAGACACAACGGGGGTACAGGAAATACAGCTGTTTCAAATGGGAGAAATTGGCTAAAACAAAGGGGCTATAGGGCCCATAAAAGTCCAAAATCCAGTGGGGCAGTCAAATCTGAAAGCTCCAAAATGACCTCCTTTGACTCCATGTCTCACATCCATGTCACACTGAAGCAAGAGGTGGATTATCATGGTCTTGGGCTCCACCCCTGTGACTTTGAAGGGTACCGCCTCCCTCCTGGCGGCTTTGATGGGTTGGCATTGAGTGTCTGCAGCTTTTCCAGGCCCACTGTGCAAGTTTTCAGTGGATCTACCATTCTGGGGTCTGGCGGATGGTGGCCCTCTTCTCACAGCTCCACTAGTCAGTGCCCCAGTAGGGATTCTGTGTGGGGACTCCAACCTCACATTTCCTTTCTCCACTGTCCTAGCAGAGGTCCTCCATGAGAGCTCCACCCCTGCAGCAAATTTCTGCCTGAAAATCCAGGTGTTTCTATACATCCTCTGAAATCTAGGCAGAGGTTCCCAGACCCCAATCTTGACTTCTGTGCACTCTCAGGCTTGACACCACACGGAAGCTGCCAAGGCTTAGGGCTGGCACCCTCTGAAGCCACTGCTCGAGCTCTACATTGGCCCCTTTCAGCCACAGCTGAAGCAGCTGGGATGCAGGGCACCAAGTCCCTAGGCTGCACACTGCATGGGGACCTTGGGCCTGGCCTACAAAACCGTTTTCTCCTGGGCCTCTGGGCCTGTGATGGGAGGGGCTGCTGTGAAGAGCTCTAACATACCCTGGAGACATTTTCCCCATTGTCTTGGGGATTAACATTTGGCTCCTCTTATGCAAATTTCTGGAGCTGGCTTGAATTTCTCCTCAGAAAATGGGTTTTTATTTTCTATTGCATTGTTAGGCTGCAAATTATCTGAACTTTTATGCTGTGTTACCTTTATAAAACTGAATGCCTTTAACAGCACCCAAGTCACCTTTTGAATGCTTTGCTGCTTAGAAATTTCTTTCACCAGGTACCCTAAACTATCTCTCTCAAGTTCAAAGTTTTACAAATCTCTAGGGCAGGGACAAAATGCCACCAGTCTCTTTGCTAAAACATGCCACCAGTCTCATGCTAAAACTTAAAGTAAAGGTAGCCATACACAGTACGTGTGCAAATGAGGGAGTATGTGTTCCAATAAAACTTTATTTACATAAACACACAGAGGCTTGAATTTGGTTCCCATAATTTGCCAATGCCTTCCTTAGAGCCTAGTCAATAATCTGTAAACAAGTGAGATGTCACTGCAGGTCCCTGATTCAAACAGTATCAAAGGATTGATTCCTTGTCATTCATCAAGCAGTACAACTGACTTCTCCCTTAAGAAACCAGAGTTAATATAGCAGGGATGACTTTTATTGATGTTCACCAGATAAACCTTTCAAATCAGTTGCTATAGCTAGGATCCACTGACTTGCATCTCATTCAGTTCCTTTCTGTCCCTTCTTTTCTACTTCTAATTCCTCCTCTGATACCAATCCTGTTATTGGTAGATATTATTATTATGAATGAATATACAGTCATAATACAAAACATTTAATCATAGCAAGGATCCCTCATGTTACCCTTTTATAGCCTATGCATCTCCCTCTTTCTACACTAACCCACACTAACCTCATCTGTAAACACTGTAATCATTTCCACCAATCCATTCACATCAAGTGCACCAAAGATCATGCAGAGTATATTCACCTGAGCCTACTACTTAATATACCTTATTAGCATTTCCTTAGAGTCACTGATGACATCCAGAACATTCGTATCATTATATCATACATATGGGATAATTTATTCACTGAGCACCCTTTTTCATGACTTTCAGCTAGTCTAGCATCTTGCAAAACTGTTAAATCCCTTTTTATCACCTGGTTATTACATATGACCCCTGCTGTTCATCAGTTACTTCTATTGGTTTAATTACTATTTTGCTAGAATCTTCAGGGTTTTTTTTCACACTTATCTGCACCTGTTAAAGAGAAGATGTGCTTAATAAAAGCAGGACACCTCTAAGACACTTACAGAGATACATAAAATCACACAATTATACCTGCATGTTAATCCCCACATCTCTATACTCATGGCCTACCCAATATAAATGAATTTCAATTTATCAATCAACAAGTCATATTTTAAAATTGAACTTTGGTTTACAGATACTTGTAGATTCACATGCAATTGTAAGAAATAACATAAAGAGATCTAGTCTACTTTCTCCCAGTGGTAACATTTTTGCAAAATCGTATTACAATATCACAATGAGAATATTAAAATTAATACAGTCAAAGTACAGAACATTTCTGTAATTATAAGGATCCCTCAGGTTGCCCTTTTACAACCACCTCTCCCTCTCTCTATTCCCTTAACTCTGTCCCTAAATCCTAGCAACCACTTATCTGTTCTCCAATTCTACAAATACATCATTTCAAAACTGTTAGATAAATGGAATCAAGCAGCATGTAACCCTTTGGGAATGGCTTTCTTTCATTCAACAGAATCTCCTGGAGATTCAACCAAGTGTTTGCATGTGCTTATCACATCCAAATTTGTTTCTGTTTATTGCTGAGTGGTATTTTCAAAACTGTTAGATTTTATGAGTATAAAGTTATTTGAAGTATTCCTTATTGTCTTTTTTAATGGCTGCAAGATCTGCTGTGATAGGAACTATTTAACTCCTGGTATTGGTGACTAGTTTCTTCTGCCTTTTTAGCTCATCAGTCTTGCTAGAGGCTTATACATTTTGGAAATTATTTCAAAGGATCAGGATTTTGATTTATTGTTTTTCTCTGTCATTTTTCTGTTTTAATTTCTCATTAATTTATATTCCTATCATTAGTAATTCCTTGATTTTTCTCTCTCTGTGTTACTCTTCATTTTTACTCTCTTAAATTAGAAGCTACGATTATTTATTTGAGACTTTTTCTCTTTCCTAGCATAATGATTTACTATTATAATTTTTCCTCTCTGCACTGCTTTGGCTGTGCCCTCTATATAAGGATGTGTTATATATTTTTTATTTTAATTTAGTTCTCTGTATTTTTTAATTTCATGTAATACTTGCTCTTTGAACTATGAATAATTTAGAAGTGGATTTTTAAATTTCCTTATAGTTCAAAATTTTCCTTCTGTCTTTTTGTTTTTGCTTTCTATTTTTGCTTTCTGCTTTGCTTGCGTTATGATCAGACAACATAATGCACATGGTTTCAATTATTTTAAACAAGTTGAGGTTTGTTTCAAGACCCAAAATGTGATCTATTTATATCTTATAAGTGCTTGAAAAATTGTACATTCTACCATTTACGAGGGTATTTTAAGTGTATCCATTAGATTCTGTTGTTCGCTGTGTTGTTCACATCTATACTCTTATCTGTTGCATAAGTTGCTGAGACGGGTGTTAAGTTCCCCATGTATAATTGTGTATTTGCCTATTTTTAAAAATTCTACCAGTTTTTGCTTCAAGTATGTGGAGGCTCTGTTTTTCATGCATACACATTTATAATAGTTATGTCTTCCTGGTGGATTGATCTTTTATCATTATCTAATGTCTCCCTATGTCTAATAGATTCATTTCTCTGAAGTCTACTTTCTCTGATAAAAACATAACTGTTTCTGCTTTTTTCAAAAAAAATAAAATTTGTATGGTGTATATTTTTCAGTTTTACTTTCTAGCTGCCTATGTACTAAAGTTGAAGTAAGTTTCTTGTAAATAGCATATACTTCGGTCATTTTTTGTTTTCTTGCTTTTGCTTTGTACCTACTCTTCTCATCACTGTCTTTTAGTTGAAATACTTAGACAATTCACATTTAGAGTAATTTTTCTTATGTTGGTGCTTAAGTCTGCCAAATTATTTGTTTGGTATTTTTTTCTCTGCTTGTCATTTTTCTGTGTTTATTCCTTTTTGTGAGTAACTTGCACTTCTTTTAAGGATATTATCTTATTTGTGTTATTTATTTATATACTTATTTATAGAGACAAGATCTCACTATGTTGCCTAGGCTGGATTGAACTTCTGGGTTCAAGTGATCCTCTCACCTCAGCCTCCCTAGTACTGCTGGGACTTTAGGCACCACCTCTGCATCCAGCTTATAATGGTTTTATTTATAATTTATTTATGGTATTACTTTTAAGAGTTTTCCTAGTCTTCGGTCCGATCACTACAAATTACAGTATATACATGACTTTGGATAGTCTACTTGTATTAATATTTTTTCACTTTGAGTGAAATGTGGAAAATTTACTTCCATTTGGACTCCTTTACCATCTTCACTTCTAAATTAGAATTGTCTTGAGTTTAAATGGTCTTGTAATTTGTATTTCCATCATCACACATGATTTAGAAAATACATGAGGTAAGGGTAGGCTTGTTAAACTTTACCATATTTAAAACTGTTTCCAGTTTATTTTTTCCTTCCTGACTTTCTGGGATTTCTAACTTATTTCTTTTTATTTAAAACTTCCTGCTTTTATTATATTTCTTTCTAGTATTTATATTTCTTCTTTTCTATTTGAAACTACCTGGACCCCCTTCTTCTGCATACTGTGGAGGAGGGGGTTGGAGGATGAACTGCCACTTTGTTGATCCTCCTGTCCTGGGCTCCCTAACTGGTTTACCTTTCATGTTCTCCCTTTCACCCCCTTTGACTGTCTCTTGCTATTTCCAAGCTTTGAGTCTTGATATTTATGAAGTTGTCTAATGAAGAAACACCCATGTCAAGAATATATTCATTTATAAACAATACAATTATAAAACAAGTTCCCAATAAGAAATAAAATAAAATTAAAAAAAAAAAAAACAAGTTCCCAATCTTCTCCTCTCATCCTTTTTACTTAACTGCATTTGTATTTGTCTATCTATTGCTGTCATCAGGTCTTTCCTAAAATCCAGTTCTCATAATATGCAAGCCTAAGTATGGTAAAATGATGCAGCCATTAGTAAGTGAATCAAGAAGTCAGGGAAGTGATGCTGGGGAACTGCTTGCATCACAAGCAAAGTCATTGGTGTTTCCAGATCTAGCAGAGTTACACTGAGTAACATGCAAAGAAAAATAATTACACCAGACTATGGCACTATCATGTGTAAATTAAAAGGAAATATTTGATGCCTGAAGTTTGAAGTCCTTCTGAAAATGATGACATTTTCAAATATGTTTGCAAAAATTATGCTCCTTAGGATTATGTAGTAAAGGCAAAACTTGAAATGAAGAATATGAATTATGCTATCATATAATTTATTTAGAAAATTTAGGCTAACTACTATAGACTTTATTTCTACTTTTTCCATTTGAATAATTAGCACAGAGTTTTTAATATGATCTAAAATTTAATATTAATAAAAATGAATGTACTATATTAGTTAGATGGGCTAGACTATGCTGTGATGGTTAATAAATCCTGAAATCTCAGTGGCTTAACGCAGTATGTACTTTTCATTCAATACCCAAATTGAGGTGGATCAGGAGCCCCTCTTTATCTCACAGTTTGACAATCATAAGCACATGGCCTCCAGGGTTGGTGTATTAGGGGAAGAGTGAGCTAAGTAATTTTACAAAAGAACTTTATTTAGTTAGGCTTGTAAGTGGCTTATAACCCTTTGGCCTATGTGACATTGACTTTTCTTTTTGTCCCATGACCCCAATCCATGTACAGAAGGCAGAAACAACAAGTTTTCTGTTGGCTTTATGTGAATAAACACTGATATGGTTCGGCTGTGTCCCCACCCAGCTCTCATCTTGAATTCCCATGTGTGGTGAGAGGGACCAAGTGGGAGGTAATTGAATCATAGGGGCAGCTCTTCCTTGTGCTGTTCTTGTGATGGTGAATAAGTCTTACAAGATCTGATGGTTTTGAGAAATGAGAGTCTGCCTGCATAAGCTCTCTCTTTGCTTTCTGCCATCCTCGTAAGACAGGACTTGCTCCTCGTTGCTTTCTGCCATGATTCTGAGGCTTCCCCAGGCATGTGGAACTGTAAGTGCAATTAAACCTCTTCTGTTTTAAATTGCCAAGTTTTTGGTATGTCTTTATCAGCAGCATGAAAACAGACTAATACAAACACTTAGCATTTTTTCCTGCTACCATTATTTTTATTATATGAGGTATAATAAGAAGCAACATTTCCACTATTACTCAAACCTTTTGGATACAATTTAAGTTACGTATTTAAGAGGGTTTCACATGCCAATTTTCTTGAGATAGTTAATAAAGACCTCCTGCATACATGAAACTTTTTGTTTTAATGAAAAAAACTTCCTTAAATTGTGCTGTTCATCAAGATTTCATAAACAACCAGTATCAGTAGAGTGCCAATTTAGTATGCTGAAGTTTAACCAAGTTACTTAACATTGTAGTAAACCACTTCAGAAAGATCTCATAGAAATATGCTATGCTTAAGCCAGTATGAAATTTTCTTTTAAAGACAATGGGATCAGCATCTTTCACTAAAATACGAAGACTGACTCAGCAGAAAAAATATCTGCTGTCAATTACATTGCTGGTTATACAAGCAACCTTTTTTTGGTCAGTTCGCAGGAAATTAATGAATAGATTTGATTCTGCTTAGCTTGGAGAACTGATAAAAATCTCACTCCAATGTAGTGTGAAAGAAGCTATAACCTCTCCTTTCTATTCTTTTAAGAATAATTAAAAGACTTAATTAAAAAATTCTCGACACCATTCAAAGTTCTTTTCCTCTCCAGACTATAATAATGCTGATGTATCAGATAAGCCTAACTATCTATACCCTAGGCTGTAGTTAACTTTTCTCTGTATTCTGACTTTGTGAAAGGTTGAATTTGTGTTTAATGGTAAAGTGACTATTCCTACTTCTCTTTTAACTTGCACAGGCATTTCTAATTTATTAAAGCAATGAAACTGTTCTTTCTCTCCCCATAGGAGAGAAGAATTACGTAAAACTCTTATATTGCGACATTATGCACACAAAAGAGAAATAACTAATTTTCCAGCACTAAAGTACATTTAACTATAATATTTTAAAAATACGTCTAGTGCTAAAGATATACTGATTAGGATCAATTAATTTGAGCAGGAAGGATGGTTTCAAGGAAAGATATGTAGAAACTCTTTAATTTTTACCAACCCTTGAAACATGAGCGTGGGAAGTGCTAAGTAGTTAAGAAGGGAAGATTGTATTTCAGGATAAATGAGTTAAACATAAACTCTATGTAATATGGTGTTGTTAGAATATGAGGCATATAAAAGATGTAAATGGAGCTAAACCTGACAAAACAGTGTTCAAGAAACTTTTCAATATAATTAAAATGTTTTTTGAATCCTTTCCTAGGAACCAACTCTATGTAGGCAATGTAAAATATTCATTTAGAAATCAGTTTTTCAGAAATGCATGAGAACATAGCAGATATTTCTGTTCTATGTGTTGATATAATGACTTTTGCAGCATCATTGCATTACTATGAAAACATTCAATATCTGTTTTTAAGGTAATTTACCAAATGAGTGTCAAAGTTCTCTTTTATTTATTTATGTCAAGGCTTAGAATGTTACAGAAAGGCAACACAAGGTGAAAGTCATGTTGGTCAGCCAAGTCAGAGCTGGTTCCACAGGCAAATCACATGGAATTCATTGACATCTGTTCTCACGGTAAGAAGCAGTCCAGCATCCTGTATTGAGCATGGTGAAATTGCTTACATTATTGTTGAAGAGTTGACAGACATTTTGCAGCAATTTACCATTCAAGAGGGTTTCAAAAGATGACTCAAATTACTTGTTCTAAATGCAAGAATTAAATGATAAACGCTTTTGAAGAAGTCAAGTTCATAGGCCTGTCCCTTTATTATTCATTTATTTAACTCATTCACTCATTTATCCATTCATTCATTCTAATGTACACACAGACACACACACACACACACACACACACACACACAGAGAAAGAGAGATTGTCAAGTATGTTCAAGGCATTATAACAGACACAAAGATCATCATGACAGTAACGTAACTTCAAGGAACTGATCGTCTATTAGTGAAAGTTCTCTAGTAGAAAATGGAGAATAATTAATGTACATAATAATTTAAAGAACCAGGGGGATCAACAGAGATGTTGAAAGGGCATCCTGAATAGTAGTACAAAGGGTGAAACCCCTAATGGAAGGTAGACTGGAGTCTGTGTTCAGTGGAAGATAAGGCTGCACAGTAGCATATTAATTATCATCAAAGCCACAGATATTAGAAAAATAAATGCTCTGTGGCCTAAATTTTCTATGTCCTCAAATAATTGTAAATTTGTGAAGAATAAGAAATAAGGTTCATATTCAGGAAATATTTTATATTGCATTGTTACTATGACTGTATATGTGTACATATTATGCATCAAAAGGATGAAATCATTTTCACTTTAACAATTTTACATCTGTTGTCATGTTATATCTAATTTGTACCTATAGAGTATTTCTTTTCCATGTGCTGGGATTTACCTTCTGTTTTACAACTAATTTTAACTTTAGTGAGCATGACTTTACCACCTTCATCTCCATTATGTGTGCCTAGGTGATCTGTACTTAAAGCCTTTGTACTTTTCCAAGCTTCTTCCCACAGAAGCTTTGCATAAAACTGATCCTGGCTACCTTAATAATCACTGTCTACTGACTATCAAGCCAGATGCGTTGTCAAAATCATTGTGTGACTGAGTATTCTATTAGTAGTCTCTGAAACTCATTTGAAGCTATTTTGTTTTGCTCAAAAAGGGAACTTTAAAAAGAGTAAGAATAATCTGTCACATGCTCTATTTTGTGATTTAAATTAGAGTGAAAATTCAGTGTCTCAAATCTCCCTCAAAACTTTATCTTGAGAAATTATAACATAATCGGACATCAATAGAGCAGTTATTGACAACTTCCATGTTTATACTTCTCTGTTACCCTTTGTAGCCTGGTATTTTCAACTGCTTCCTACAGTTTAGGATTTTAAGAATACTTTTGATAATGAGATACAATAAGAAACACATTTTCTCTCATGATCCAGTAAGCACACAGACACATAGAGACATAAACAGGCATACACAGACACACCACACACACACAGACACAAGATTCTCATAAAACCTTATGATGCTTTCTGATGTTTTTCATTTTATTTTGGTTTATTTGTGGTTTTCTTGTGAAATACGTTCTAGTGAGATCCATTACATTTATTTTACCCCCATTCGTAGATTAAAACCTGCAGTTTGAAAAACATATTATCTGATTTTCTGCCCTTTTTTGATAGAAAAAATAAAGTTTTATTCTTCAAGATACTGTTTTTCTACTCTAGCCTCTCTTACTGCAATGTAGTCTATCAACCTTGTTGCATTTTGTTAGAATAAAAGCAATTTTATCTTGACTTGAGGCTACATGGTTTCCAAATAATAACAACAAAAGAATTGTATATTAAAACCCAAATTATAATATTTTCTCCTTGTCGGTGAAAAAATGAATCATTTTAATTATTTTGATACTAAGAATTACTTTATAGATTTGAGAGATGTGATATTGAGATATAGCATGGTTGGTTGGCTTCTGTGGGAAACTGATTTGCTAAACTAAACCAAAAGGCCAGAGAGCTTGAGGTAACCATGAAATTTTTGTTGTGTGTTTCAATATTAATGAAAACCACTTCTGTGTGAAACAAAACAAGTCACACACTGTGCCTATAGGAAAAATTACATTTTTAAAACTAAGTCATTACAGTTGGATTCTCATCATTTGATAATTCATATAACATCTACTGGATTTGGTATTGATCTGCCTTCTGAAAACTTTAGAAACCCAAAAATGATAACAAAAGTAGACTTTTAGCTGACTATAGACAAAGAATATTTCTGTGCTTCAAATAAAAATATTGTGGTGTTGATTCACAAATATAACTATATTCCTTTAAAAATCTCAAGTGAAAAATTATAAATTATAGGCTTTTCAAAATACAAGCTATGTGTCAGACAATATTCTAAGCATCTGTACAACATACCCTTTTAATTCTCAAAAAACCTTTAAGAAAAATATTATTTTTCCACGTTTTAAAGATGACATGACTTTAAAGAAAACGATATTGACACACTTTGAGCTTAGTCACATCAGAGCTCTTAGCTGTTTTGCTCTACTGGTAACTTTATCACCACGTTTATTTTCCTTATTAACGTAGAGTCAAACAATTATGGTGATAGCAAATTAACATCTTTCAGAATAAAAAAATATGTACTCACAGAATTGTGACATATTTACTTGAGTAAGTCATTCACTCTATCAAAACATGCCCCAAACCCTATCTTCCCTTACTTACCACGAGACCGGAAAGAAACACCTCATGTAAGAAACATACAATGGTGGAGTCAAAGAATAACAGGAAAACAAAAACAAAAACACAGTTATGTGGGCTTATTGATTTATTTATTTTCTTTGAGATAGAGTGTCGCTCTGTCGCCAAGCTGGAGTGCAGTGGCACAATCTCGGCTCACTGCAACCTTCCTCCCACCCTGGCTTCAAGCAGTTCTCCTGCCTCAGCCTCTTGAGTAGCTGGGACTATACAGGTGCATGCCACCAAGCCTGGCTAATTTTTGTAATTTTAGTAGAGACGGGGGTTTCACCATATTGGTAAGGCTGGTCTCAAACTCCTGACCTCAGGTGACCCACCCGCCTTGGCCTCCCAAAGTGCTGGAATTACAGGCCTGAGCCACTGCGCCCGGCCTATGTGGGCATCTTAATAGTCCTAATGTACAAGAGACATTGAGAAGTTAATAAACGTCTGCTATACAAACATGCAAATGTGCTCACCTTCATGTAACTCAACAGTAACATAACATAAATGATACTTTCTTGGAGTAAATAAACGACATTCTTCTGATGCCATTCATTTAGTTCATAGCTTTTATCTCTTATTTTCAGTATTTCCTTAATATGGATTCACAGTAATGTTTTGTTGGAAGGAGTGACTTGCAGAATGAAACCAGTGGGCGTGGGAGGGTGGTCAAATATTGACAAGAATGAGAAAAGCCTGATTTAATGCACTAGCCTGCACACATCTCCTTCTTTTATCTGATTTTTTTCCTCCAAAAAGTTCAATTTATATATATATATACACACACACACACACACACATATATACACACACACACATACACACACTCTGAAGTTGTAATGAGCATAAGTAGATTTATTAACTTTTAAAGTGTCTATTGATAAAAGGCATTCACTGAGACTTTTTCTTCCTTAGAGCAATTTAAAACTTTTATCAATAGCCAAAAAATCATTTGTAATTAGTTTAAGAACAGAAACTTATATTTTTTCACCTCAGAACATTCTATCCTATGATTTTTCATAAATATGGTGAGAATACATTAATTGATTTTAAATGAATTATCAGAGGTGTATACTTAGGTTTATTTGTCAGAGAACTTTATTATCACATAATGATAGGTAAGAATTTGCTTACAGCTTCTTAGGATACAAAGCACATTATATACAGACCTTGGTATAATGTAAATTTAACTAAAACTTATTTGTAGTTCATTATCCTCTACATCCCACAGTTAATAGAAGACATTATTGTATACTACCTTGGAATTAATTGGGAGAGAAAATGAGATAATGACATTATCTACATTTGGATAACAAATCTGATTGGGTTTTGGCTGTCTGATTTCTTTCTAAGAACATTAGAATTATTTGATCTTTAAGGTTTTTAAATGCTTTTTGAAAAGAAAAGACATTGAGTTAATTAGAGCCACATTTGACCCTAACATACTTCAAAGAACTTTTATTAATATTCATACAATTCACCAGCATTTTAACTGACATTTACAGAATGGTTACTTCAGATTTAATATGTTTAGAGTTCTCCTTTGATTATGAAGATAATTATCCTCTTGATTTAGACCAAATGATTATTATAAAAACTGGCTTTTACAGAAACTGCACACAATGAACATATGTTGGTGTGAAGAGAAATTTTAAATACATAATATGCTTACTAGCATAGTGACACAGTAGATAATTAATGAATCAGTCAGTGAAATCTAACCCAGAATTTATTGTATTTTTATGAATTTCAAATTGTAAGAGTTTAAAAACATTTTGTGGCTGAGCAGAAATCTTGCAAGTTTTTCTCATTTCTTTTATTTTTTTGTTGTGTAACTTTGAAAAACATAAGAATAAATATTATTTAAAACCCTTTATCACCAAAGATGAGTTTAAATTTTTAAAAGTAAGATGTGTATTATTGCTTCTTCATTAAGAAATTAAAATCAAGGATAAGTTAGTGATCAAAATATTGCAGAAGTAAATCTTTGAGAGCAATTTAAAAATTAATAAACACCCAGCAAGTTTTGCAAACCAATGTTAAAGATTATGATTAACATACAAAAAGCTGTACATATTTAATGTATACAACTTGATGAGTTTGAAAATCGATACACACTCATGATGCCATTACCACAACCTGATGTATATGTACCACATATACATCACTGCCAAGAGCTTCTTAGCACTCTTTTTAGTCTCTTCTTACTTTTATTATTAGGAACACTTAGTGTAAGAACTACCCTCTTAGCACACTTTTAAGTATACAATATAGTCATTGTTAACTACAGACACTATGCTGTGTATTAGCTCTCCAGAACTTACTTATCTTGCATACTGAAACTTTAAACCCTTTCATCAACACTTCCCCTTTTCCCCTCCTCGCAGACCCTGACAACCACCATTCTACCCTATTTCTATAAGTTTAGCCATCTTAGATTCCTTATACAAATAGTATTGTGTGGTACTTGTCCTTATGCCCCTGACTTATTTCACTTAGCATAATGTCCTACAGATTTGTCTGTGTTGTCACAAAAAGCAAGCTTTTTGTCTTGTATTAAGTGGAATTAGATTCCATTGTATGCACGTAACACAATTTCTTTATCCAGTCGTCTGTAGATAGACATTTAGGTCGCTTCCGTATCTTGGCTATTGTGACTATTGCTGTAATTAATGTGGGAAAACATATATTCTTTGAGATTCCAATTTTAATTTCTTTGTCTATCTACCCAGTCGTGGGATTTTTGTAGCATACAATAGTTCTATTTTAATTTTTTGAAGCACTTTCATATTGTTTTCCATAGTGGCTGCACTAATTTACATTTCTACCAACAGTGTGAAAGAGTTTCCCTTTTCCACATCCTTGACAAAATTGCTGTTTTTATTTTATTTTATTGAATAACAACCATCCTAAAGGTTTGAGATGATATCTCACTGTAGTTTTGATATGCACTTCCATGATGATTCATGATATTGACCACCCCTCCGTATCCCTGTTGGCCATATGTTGTCTTCATTAGAGAAATGTCTATTCGGTTCCTTTGTTCATTTTTAAAATCTAGGGTTTTTCTGTTATTGACTTGCAAGTGTTTGATAAGTATTTTTATATTAACCCTTTAACAGATATATGGCTTACTAATATTTTCTCCCATTGAGTTGGTTACTTTTACATTTTGTCAATAATTCTTTAGTTGTTCAGAAATTTGAGCTTGAGATCTTGTCTACGTTTGCTTTTGCTGACTGTGTTTCTGGGTTACAGCCAATAAGTTATTGTGAATAATGTCAAGCAGCTTTTCCTTATGTTTTCTTGAAAGACTTTTATGACTTCAGGTCTTAGGTTTATACCTTTAATCTATTTTAAGTTAATTTTTGTGTATGATGTAAGAAAGGGGTCCAATTTCTTTCCTTTCTTTCCATGTGAATATCCAGTTTTCCCAACAGCATTTATTGAAGAGACTGCTCTTCCTCCATTATGTATTCTTTACACTCTTGTTAAAGATCAATTGCTCATACATACATCAGTTTATTTCTGGGCTCTCTATTCTGTTCTATTGGTTTATGTCTGTTATTAGGACAGTACCATATTGTTTTAATCACTGCAGTTTTGCAATGCATTTTGAAATCACAATGTGTTGATACCCTCAGCTTTGTTCTTACTCAAAATTGTTTTGGCTATCAAGGATTTTGGAGTTCTATATAAAATTTTGGGATTTTTTTTTTTTTCTGTAAGAAATGCCAGTGGGATTTTGATAGGAATTGCATTGAATCCTGTAGATCACTTTGAGTATTATTATTCAATAATATTGGCCGGGCGTGGTGGCTCACGCCTGTAATCCCAGCACTTTGGGAGGCTGAGGCAGGCAGATCACAAGGTCAGGAGATCGAGACCATCCTGGCTAACACGGTGAAACCCCGTCTCTACTAAAAATACAAAAAATTAGCCGGGTGCGGTGCGGGGGCCTGTAGTCCCAGCTACTCAAGAGGCTGAGGCAGGAGAATGGCGTGAGCCTGGGAGGCGGAGCTTGCAGTGAGCCGAGATTGTGCCACTGCACTCCAGCCTGGGGGACAGAGCGAGACTCTGTCTCAAAAAAAAAAAAAATAGTAATATTAATTCTTTCAACTCATGGATATGAGCTGTCTTTTTATTTATCCATGTTCATTATAATTTTTCTCATCAGTGTTTTAATGTTTTCACTGTAGAAGTATTTTACCTCCTTGTTAAGTTTATTGCTACATATTTTATTCATTTTCGGCTATTGTAAATGTAATTGTTTTTCTTAATTTCCTTTACAGGTAGTTTATTATTGGTGTATAAACACAGACACACATACACACAAACCCTAATGAGAATTAGATTGGAATAGCATTTCTTGTAAGTTGCAGATACGTTCAAGAACAGGATGTATATTTTCATTTATTTAGGCTCTTTGATATCTTCATAAATTAATTTAATTTAAAGTTCCACAATATATGTGGAGGACATGCAGTTTTGTCACACAGGTAAAAATGTACCATGGTGGTTTGCTGCACCTATCAATCCATCACCTAAGTATTAAGCCCCACATGCATTAGCTATATATCCTGATGTTCTTCTTCCCCCCCCACCCCAAAACAGGCCCCAGTGTGTGTTGTTCCCCTCCCTGTGTCCGTGTGTTCCCATTGTTCAGCTCCCACTTATAAGTGAGAACATGTGATGTTTGGTTTTCTGTACCTGTGTTAGTTTTCTGAGGGTGATGGCTCCACCTCTCAGGCTCAAGCAATTCTCCTTTGTCAACCTCCTGAGTAGCTGGGACTACAGGCATGTGCCACCGCACCTGGTTAATTTTGTATTTTTAATAGAGACAGGGTTACACCATGTTGGCCAGGCTGCTTTTGAACTCCTGACCTCAGTTGATCTACACACCTTGGCCTCCCAAAATGCTGGGATTACAGGCATGAGCCACCATGCCCGGCCGCAATACAAATTTCAACTTAATAGTTTTTATTGATAGAAATTTAGTACATTTTCAGATATCTTAATTTTTCTTCATATACTTAATCTCCCTTTTTACTTTAAAAACTAAGCATACTAATTATATCTTCTGTATTTTATAAATCTCATATCTATAGAATTTTCAGGTCAGATTCTACAGTTTTTAGTTTCTGCTGATTATTGCTCATGACTTCTAGCCCGTAAGTGAACAAGGTCACTGAAGTTATGCAAATAACATGAATGAAGGTAGCTCCGCAGTCACATCTCGAGCACTCAGTAGCCCATGCTGCTAGTACTTACCATGTTTGACAATGCACCCTTAGAACACTTCCAAAATAAGTTGTAATTGACAGTGCTCTAGACAGTGAATCTCAAACTTATGCAAACATGTGAAATACAGATGTCCTCTTGAGTATGTTACATATATAAATGCATTCTGTTGATTTCAAGATGCTTTGCTCACACAATAGGGTCTATAGAGTAACTGAGGAGTGGTTGATGGCTTCTTAGCCTGGGGTTTTCTGGGTCTGCCATGACAGTGAGGCTAGGACCTAGAATGGGGCAGTTGTTCTAGGCTTGCACACTTCTGGGACTTCTCCTTTTTATTTCTATGAACATCTCAGTCTTCCCAATCTTAATAATGTTAAAATTTTAAAACACTTTAACTTCCTATTACCTCACTACATTTCAAATGGAAACTGTTTGCTTTGTTATTTGAGGTGGATATGTAATCACTACAATATGAGACTTTGAATGGGCAGTTATGCTATTTTTTCAGGAGGAAGAGACAATTTTACTATGTGAAATTAGAATGAAGTCTTAAAAATCAATTAATAGTTTTTTATATTAACTTTATATTTAAGATAAAAATAATATGTCCTAGAAACTTAACCAAATAACATTTTAGAGAAATAGCTGCAAATGAAGCACTGCATCAGTAATATAATTTAAAATGTATTATAAACTCTAAAATTATAAGAAAATTATTATTAATATTACCCAGTAATTCAGATTCTTTCAATTAGTCTGGAAAATATATAATATACAAAAAGAGAAGTTTTAGTTAAATTACATTCTTTTAATAAAAACTTACTACGATTAGAAGTATATACGCCTGCACTCTTAACTCCTCAGTTACAATGGTTGAGAAAATAAGCATTTATCCATCTATTTGTGCCTGGAGCCATGATTCTCCAGGTGGACAGCTTAGGAAACAGATTGTTTACATCAACATGTTCTTTAGAACAACATTCCTTACAAAAGATATACACATACCATATGAATCTAACGGTTTCATTTATTTTCCTGGTTCTTGCATTTTCTTGATTCTAGCAGTCCAGAAAGTCTAATATCATACTTTATTTGTCATACCTTTTAAAAATGAAACATTGTAAATGCATGTTGCTATCTCTATAATGTTTTGGTCGTAGTAACAAATCAAGCAACAAGGTTGTAAGTTTTTGTTTTGCTTTGCTTGGACACTGAAGCCAACAGCCATACTGATTGCAACACAGTGATAAAATGGTGTTAAATGACCCAGGTCAGTATTCCAGTATTAACATTGAGGAAGTGCCTATAGTTCTTCTATTTAATGGGCACAAAGTAGCCTTACGTTAGTCACTGAAAAAGATGAGAATATGTGAGATCCCTTAGACTGAATTATGAACTCACCCTTTATTAATTACATGATAGAAACACATACAGTTTTTAAATACAACAGTTTGCTACCAGAGAACCTGATCTCACGCTAGATATTCAACCAATGTTAAGGCATGGTTGTTTCCCCAAATACACTATATTTTGAAATTGACTTCTAACTTAGTTAGCCAAAGTAGACAACAAAGAAAAGTCGCTATTTTTCTCTAATCTATGTAATTTTTGTTTCTAAGGGTAATACTTTTACCCTCAGAATATTATAATAGTGTAATTATTGAATTAGATATTAAATGGGATTCTCTTAAAATCATGTAAAAATAGTCAATAATACAGCTTAAAAATGTTAATTGAAAGGAAAGGGAGAAAGTTTGAAAAATATGAGGACTACCTCTTACTCTGTTTGGAAAGTGGGATATAAATATTATTATTACTTAAATGTATTTAACTTGCTTCCAGTGCTTTATGGAAACTTTAAGTTAATCTGTTTCCAAAAGTATGTTTATATAGTAAATGTTTAAAACTAATGTGCAACATACAAATCACCTAAGCAGAAAGCATTTAATGAGTGCTTCATTAATAAAACTATTCCTACAGAAGTAGTCCCTGATTAACTCAGCAGAGGCTTTAACAGTTCCGAATTCAGCATCCTGTATGCCTTAGGCACCCCAGTAACCATTTATCCTCAGGAGAGCATTTATTTATTCATGCTGGGCTTTTTTTCCCCCACAAGATTATGTTTTTAGTTGGTGAAGGGCTCCCTTTAATCAATTGATCATGTAGAATCTTGTAGTTAGAATGTCAAGAGGGGGAATTAAGGATTTAGAGGGGAAAAGAGCTCTCCTCCCTCTATCATTATCTTCTTCATCTTGGCAAACTCCAGAAATATGAATTGCCCAAGGTGTTCAATGAAGCATCTGTATGAGGAGAGATTGGAACCTATTCAAAAAATGAAATTATTTTAAACAGAACCAGTGAACAGAAACTAACATCCCTCCCTCCCTCCCTCCCACCTCCCCTCCCTCCCTTCCTTCCTCCCTCCCTTCCTTCCTCCCTTCCTTCCTTCCTCCCTTCCTTCCTCCCTCCCTCCCTGCCTCCTTCCCCCTGCTTCCTTCCTTTCTTCCTTTCCAAAACTTATACATGCTTAACTTTTGTTACAATATTTAGCTAAAGTCTTCCTGTAGCATTACAAATTTATATTCTTTTATTTTTTCTGAATGGTTTCACAATGATGTCAGAAGCTCTGCTCTTCATTTTAATGTGTTATAATTCTTAAACCTTCTATATTTTCTCCTGCACCCTCTCTTCTTAATCTGGCCTACATAATTACTAAATACCTAATTTACTTACTAGACTTTATAAAATGCATAATCTGATTCCAAATTATTCTGCAATTAGTTCTATGTCTGCCTTGGACCTCATTTTATATCTCAGCAAAAAGAACACGCACACATGCATACACACACACACACAAAGTCTCTCTCTGTAAATAGTTAATTTTATGAATGTTTTGTGTCAGTGATGTAATATCTGAAACACCTACCAGTATAAAGTATTTTAATAATAAAATTCATAATAAAGGATGTCAAAAAGAATAGCACAGATGAGGTTGACTTTCTTTACTGATCTTTTTTAAAAGTTCATTTTAAAATGTTATTTTTTAAAAAAAAGTTATTCTACCAGTTTCTGAAACTTTACAAATGTGAATTCATTTTAAACTAGCTTTTTAGTTTTTCTACCTTCTTGTTTCCTCTGCTCTCGAGGGAACTTCGTAACCGTAGCATATCAGAGTGATGTTTTATTCTTAGTTTCTTCAAAACAGCGTGATTCTTTTTTTATGAAAGAAAATTGTTTAGTTGATATTTAAAACGTTTTCCAAATATGCTGGATTCAAAAACAAATTGTCAGCATTTGGAACCATTTCTTCTCCCACTAATGTATTTGTTTGTCTTCACTCCCCCGATATGGGACTTGTGATTAAACATCATAAATATATAATTATTAGTTAGTTAATGTATCTAAATGCATTGGTATTCTATGTTATCCATTTGTATTCAACTGTGGATTTAAGTTTTAAAAATTGTACAATAAACAAATATGGAAGAGATGCATTATAGTCAGGAATTTCCAGCACTCTTAGCAACGGGAAGCTGCTGTTGCTATTTCCTAATGGTTAAAGCCAATTTACCTTATCTGCTCTTTTCCTTCTTAAAAAATGGATGATTTTATAGATTTTATATTTTTAACCTCTACCCTTTTCTTCAAACTCTTTCTCTTAGTTTTCTCCATTCTTTCCATTTTTGGTTCTACTTTACCTCTCTAATGGCTTCTGTTTGGTCTGCTTTATACCTATCATTCACTGCCTCTCACTTCCTTTAATACTCAAGTTTGGGGCAGGATTGGGAACACCTGGTTCATCTCAGTATTATAAAAAATCCTTTCTTAAATATAAATTTCTGTACCCCTATCATAGAGATGTATATTCACTACATCTGGGTTGAAGTCTGTGTTTGTTGTCTGTGTATGCTGTAACTAAGTACCATAGGCTGACTGGCTGAACCACAGAACTTTATTTTCTCACAGTTTTGAAGGCTGGAAGTTCAAAATCCAGGTGTCAGCAGGGTTGGTTCCTTCTGAGGGCTGTGAGGGAAAGACATGATCCAGGTCTCTCTCCTTGGCTTGTGGATGGCCATGTTCTCCTATGTCTCTTCATATTGTCTTCTGTCTCTGCCTGTCTCTGTGTTCAAATCTCTCCTTTTTATTAAAACATCAGTCAATTTGGTTAGGACCCACCCCAGTGACCTCATTTATCTTTATTTTCTATGTAAAGAGCCTATCATCAAATGAGGCTGCATTCCGAGATACGGGGAGTTAAGATTCCAAAATATGCATAGGGAGGGAGGTACAATTCAACTTGTAACAGCATCTTAATACCAGTATTTAAAAATTATATTGAACCTGGTAGACAGGTTGGGAAATGCCCTCAGACTATGTCTTTGGCCTTCTCTCTATTTATTTTATGTGCTTTTGTTGTTCATGCAAACCTGGGCCATTCCTAATAAGCACACATCTCCCATCCTCACCTCTGTTGGCATCCTGGGTACATGCGACAACCTGGGAAAGGGTAAGATGAAAGGTTGAGAATTAACAAGTCAGTCCTCCTGTAGGTAGATCTCAGCAGCTGTGCAGAGGGTCTGCTGGAATTATTAGAGATAGGAACTTTGAACTTTATAGGCACTGAGACTTTAATTATATCCAAAATATGCAATATTATTATACAAATTATTATACAAGCTGAAAATTTATTACTTGGTATTTTTGCATCCTCTGCCTCACCCCATCCTGCAAAGATTAAGGTGATGGAGATTTTAAAAATACCCTTGATATCATTCATTAGGAAAAGTATAAACACCCCATTTTTGTACCTTGCTGTGTTGAGACCGCTAAAAATAAAACTTTATAATTAGTTTTCAATGCACTTTTACTTTCAGTTATCCTTTCAGGCTTTGGGTGAATAGTAAAACAAAAGACATTTTTGTAACCAGTTATTTTTTTCTTATACCATGCACATTTCTAAATTGTCTCTTTGCTTTCACTTTTTGTGTGAGCTATATTCAGAGATGTGCTCTGGAACACAGAATTCAGAGACATAGAATAACACAAACTCTTCCATTAATAGTTTCCATGCATGGAGCCTGAGATAATGATGACTGCTGCTCTTATTCAATAATCACAATAATCTTCTGGGTTAGATACTACGTGTATGTTTTATAGACTTTTTAAAATGAACTTGGGAGAGAGGCAGTAGCTTATCCTCTCCAGGGAGCAGGCACTTGATTTCAGAACATGCATGGTTATCCTAACTCCAAAGCCCACGATTTCAGCCACGGACCATTTTGTTACCTTGATTTAGAAGAGTATTTTATCTACCAGTCAAAACCACTATTCCATTAGATCATAATAGCCCCTCTGAATGAGACAGCACAGATATTTCTACTGTGTTTTAGGGAGGCAAGGAAGCTGAGGTTCAAAAAATGAAGTGCCTTTTCACTGTACTGTTCATCTTTACCTGGCAATAATTAATCTCAGTGGCTGGTCTTCTGTGTTTCCTGACTACTATTGTTCTGTTTAATCTACATTTTCCAAGTTAGTTTAATATAAACCTTAATTTTATTAAGGTAAAATTTTCAATAAAACTTGATATAACACTTTTTTCAAAAAAAATATACTTTTTTTTCCAATTAATTTACTGAAACAAATGTTTTCATAATGCCTTTTACTAATTTTTTTTGTTTCACAGAATTATACAAAAGCACTACATATCTTGGTCAATTTAGTATATTAGTAGCTTATAAAAATAAAGATTGAGAAAACAGAAATTTGAGGTATAAGTTTTAAAACTGAGGTACATGAAAATACAGAATGGGGTTGGGGGAATGGGGATGGTTATTGGGTTCAAAAACTAGAAAGAACAAATAATATCTAGTATTTGATAGCACAACAGAGTGACTATAATCAATAGTAATTTAATTGTACATTTAAAAATAACTTTAAAAAATTGGATTTTTTTTTTTTTGCTTGAGGTGATGGGTTAAAAAATACAAACATATTTTTGGAAAAAAGATGAAATAAGTGAAATAGAAAACCAGATTCTGTTTTCTAAGTTGGTCTTAAATATTTTCCTGTGCTTACTAAATGAATGCTTTATTATATGAAACTGAATTTTTAATTATTCATGCATCTTTGCTACTCCAGTGTACATAAAATGGTATTTTATAAGATTAGGAAAACTTGAGGGAGGCTTTTTGCTCGTCTAAGAATCAGTAGTATTGAGTAACTTTGTTATCATTGAAGTAAATTGAATAATCTGAAACTTGGCTTGAAAGTTAAATATAATTATTTGTCTTTATCAGTGACTCTCGAGATCTACTTGCATTATTATTATTTTTTTTTTTTGTAAAGTTCAGAAGTAATATAAACTCTTCATGGAGACCTCATTAATTGCACAAGGAAAAAAATCCATAATAATTTGTTGTTAACAATGGATTGAGATGCCCTTTCAAATACTCATAAAGATTATGGAACAATTATGCCAGTTTGTTTCTCTTCTGCATTTAATTGCCCTTCTAGAATTTGGACAAATGATCAAGCAAAAAATACTCGTAACTCACTATTATTTTCCTTCATTTACTTGCTGTATGTCAAAATTCCCTTTCTGTATTCTACTTTTGATTGTACATGTTGGTGAAAACTGGGAAACTGTTTGCAACATAACCACAGCTGAATTCTTACAAAGTTTATCCTGTAAAATCAAAAAAAAAAAAAAAGCATAAGTAAGGTGTACGTGTTGGAACATGTTGGAATAAACTAAAGAAGAAAACATCATTTAAAATAACCTTTAAGTTGAGTAGTTCAAAATAATTTCCCTTTGGAATGTGCAGTAGAAACCTTGAGGAAGTCGTTGTGATCATCTGAATATCTCATTTCAGTGGGTGAAGAAACTGACATCTAGGGAAGAAACTGACATTCTAATCAAATAGAATGGAAAGCTTGCTATTTGTGCGGCCCTGGACTAGCCAGAGTAATTTGCCTAAGGTTATATTATTAATTAGCTGTAATTGATTCCAGAATATTTAATTTTCATAACCAATATAGAGAAAATACACACAGGCCAAATTGTAATTAAGTGTGATTGAGTATCTTTCATATCTATGTCAGATCAATGCTATGTATCATCAGTCCTCTTACTACTATTTTAAAAAGTGGTGAGCACTTCTTCCTTCTTTGTATTTTTCTCACTTCATAAACCATTTGTTTTCTGTCACTTAGAAAGCTCAAGGTCCTCCCAAGAACCTCTAAATTTTAGAAATCACAGGGGAAAATCCTGTTGTTGATTTTTTTTCTATTTCCAAATATTTATATTTTTTCTATGTGCTTTCATACACTTTCACGGCCTTAAGCATCTGCTAAATGCTCATAATACACAAACAAAAAAACCCCATAGCCCAGACCTTTCTACTGACTTTCTAGCCTATAAATCCAACTACCTGCTTGGGTTATCTTAGGACAACTTATAACTTTCAAAAATATTATATATAACATGTCTTCACCCCCTTTCCATCCATATTCCTCTGCCTCTGCTGATCCATCCTTCATCTCTCATCCATTTTTCTTAATAAATGATACTTTCCTCTAGCCATTTGCCCTGAATTGCCCCAAAATGGAAATCATCTTTTAATTTTATATCTTTTGCCCTTACGCATATTGGAATGGTCACCAAGCTTATTAGATAGAAGCTGTAAAATATACATTAAATTCATTATCTACTCATTCAGCCAATATTTTAAGCACCATGTACCAGACACTGGATTAGGCAGCAAAATATACAATGTGAACAAAAGACACAGGATCACTGCCCTCATGGACTATTTATTACAACGGTAGAAGCAAAAAAGTAGTTAATAAGCTAATAAAATATTTCTATAACCTAATACTGACACGGGATTTTTCTAGGTCATTTTGCAAACACAGGGCCTCAAAGACCAGCAACACCATCCTGCCTGGGCCTCACTTGACCGCTGGAGGTGCCCCACCCACTCGACCTGCCTGTGCTAGAGCTTGTACCCGCATTCAGTGGTTCCCAAACTCCTGTCCTGCATCCAAGAAGAATGAGGATACACCGACAATTGAAGGGTGAGGATGGAGGGAGAATAATTTTATTGAGCAACAGAACAGCTGTCAGTGGAGAGGGGATGCAGGAGGTGATTCCCCACCCCCACAGTCAAGTGATTTCTCTCCCAGCATGGCTGAGTTCAGGGCTTTTAACTGTACATGTTTAAGGGCTTAGAATAGGGAGTGTGTGCTGTTTGGTTTGCGAGCATGCAAAGAAAAGCTAAAGCAAAGGCATCACTCAAAGGTGGGCACAACAGTGTAGAAAACCAACTAGGAAAGGGTAGGTATATGGAAAATAGGTGAGGGGTAGGGATCAGAGGAAATTGCACCAAACGGGAAGACAGGTTCTCAATCTGGTCCATGGATTTACCTGGGACTTTTAGCCAGGCTTTAAACTGTCTTCTGCTTGAAGTTGGGGTTTCACCTGGGACCCGACCCTATCTGCCTGGGCATTGGCCTGCCTCCTGCTGCTATCAATTCCCTCCTCTGAAGAGGTACACCTAACAGCCATTAGGATAAGGATCATGACCGATCTTAACTGCTTCTTGATGACAGGGGATACTGTTTGTGAAGACGACAGTCAGATCTCCCTTGGAGGCCTATCTAAAAGTCCCTGGTAAAAGGGAACCATCATTCAAAGCTCTGGTTGCATGACCATTTGAATTTTATGGCCTGAAGGCTAGAAGAGACAAACCGGGTAATTAGAAAATATGGATTAACATGGAACAAGGGGGTAAGGACAGTTCAAAAATCCTGAGGCTGCCAGCATGCCCAGATAATGGGTGGCTATAGTTATACCTGCTAAGACTTGGGTGCCTGGAGCTTTGCTTTGGTCAGCTTCTTTGGTCTTATTTTCCCAAACGTAGTAATCTCCAGGTTATGAGTTTACCCTCATCACCTGGCAGGATTTGCAAGATAATTGCCCAGAATTAGAATATTAATCCAGATTTTCACATTAGACATCCCTTTTGTTCTTTCCAAGCTGCAGCCAGAAATCACTGGTTGGTTCACAGGAATAATTAAAGTTAGTCTAAAATGCAGACAAAAACTTAAAAAATGCTAATGAGACTAGATTTTAATGATACAGTTATGATAAATTTTGAAATGTAATTTTTCTCTCTCCGTTGTTCATTTTTCTTAAACACAAATCATGATAGGACTGAGTTGTTTGCAAAAATAAACTTTAGTCTTATCCTTGACCTGATTATTTGCATAAAAAGAGCATCAAGAATAATTATTTTCACATAGGTTTTTAAAAAATTGGCTTTGATAGAACACCATTGGAGTCTCACATAAGATTTTTTAAAGCCCAGCCCAGGCATGGGTTTGTACCCTCAAATACCTATGAGTTGGAAACATTTCTATTTCTTGATGATCCAAGAGAACTTGGGGCACCTGGGCCTAGTGAGAAAGTGACAATCTCTACTTATTACATGTTAGGAAATCTGTACAGGGACTGTGTAGACAAGGTATGATGACAGTTTTCCCAAAGGGCTTTTATTGGCTCTTAAGAAGTGAGACTTGATTCCTGAAAGGGAAGCACACCCTTCCAGCCTTCCAGCCAAAGCTTAGGTAAAACTACTAATTTCTTCAATAGTATCTTGCTGCAAAAAATGAAATAAAATGTAAAAAAAATTATTTTTAATTTTTTATATGTGCAGATTCTTATTGCACATATACAAATAATTTTATTGTCATAATTTAAGAATACTCACAAATAGCTTCCAAATTTTGGAGAAACCAGGCAGAGAGAAATAAATATGCTCCAAATCTTGTTCACAGAAGTATACCTTACTCAATTGTTAAAAGCTGCAATGACCTCAATATAAAGGTTTTCCTGACTTTGAAAAACAAAGGATCAGCAATGTTTTAAGCAAAAAGTTAAAAAGGATTACTTTATTTTTCTATAAGTTCAGTCCATTCCATTATCTCTTGTTCTGCTTGATATTCATGAACATTTTGGCTCTTCATTTGTCCTGTATGTTTTTCCTCTATTCCAAAGTCACAATCTCCAAAGTTATCAGAAACGTGAGTTTTTGAGAGTACCATCAAAGTCCTATAGCTGTTTATAAACCATCTCAATGAGGATCAAAGCAAGACAACAACTGTCTATGAATAACAAAACGTCCAGGGTAGTTACCATTAAAAACGCAATTGACAAAAAGATTTGGTTATTTCTGTGGTTTACAACCACTTACCATAATAACCTTACTTATGATTGAGAGCATATATTCAGACATTAGAATTTTAGGAATCTCATACAATTTTAGTACATATATTAATATTATTCACTAAAATATAAACTCAGGAATATTAAACCTTATTTTCATCTTGGCAATGCCATGTAAGTAACATGTCAAATAATCCTGTTTGCCTCTGTTTTGTATGCTCCAGGAGCACTTTGTGACATCCAAAAGTCAGGGGTCGGAAAATACATTTTTTGAAGCTGAAATTTTATTTTAGGAAGCCTGTTAAATTTGTTGAGAAGCTTAAATAGAATTCCAGATTACCATAAGTCATTTATTTAGCAAAAATGATGACTCAAAAATTTTTTAAAAGGCAAAAATTCTTCACTCATTAAGAGGGAAGACTTAGCTTTCCAAACAATCTGTCTCTTTTTTCAGTAGTGTATTCACAAGGAAAACAAAAATCTTTCATTTACCTTTAGTATTACATAAAAAAAAAATATTCATGGGAAATAAACCAAATTTCACTCTTGCATTAGTCCACCATTAAAAGCAATCCAATTTTTAAAAATAAAACCTTATAGGCAATTCTGTCCAATCTTAACCAGTTTGACTACGAGGTGAGATTCTTATAAAACTTCACAAATTTTATTACAGAGTAGATTAATTCCTTAAGAGAAGCTTGTTGTGCTTTTACTCCAATGTTCAATTTACAGAAAAACCACGTAATAACCTTCTGAATTCAATTAATGTGCTCACACCCGGAATTTCTTTTACAAATTTTTTACAAACCTTCTACAACTTGTTTAAACCTTTAGCTTTACCTTATTTAATTTTAACCAGTCCTTTAACTCTCTAAAGTAGGCAAAAATTTACATTTACATGCCTTTTTATAAAGGCAGAGAAGACTGTTTTTGAGCAATGGAACAGCTCTCAGCAGATAGGGAATGTGGGGACTGGTCCCCCATCCCTGCAGTTGGGTGGTTTCTCTCCAAGTGTGGCTGAGTGTAGGCCTTTTATGTGCTCAAAATAGGGATGTGAATGCTGATTGGTTTTTGGGTATGTAAAGAAAGGTTAAAGCAAAGGCGTCACTCAAAGGTGGACACAGCAGTGTAGAAAACCAATTAGGAAATGGTAAGTATATGTAAAATAGATGAAAGGTGAGGATCAACCAGAAGAAACCATGCCAAATGGGAAGACAGGTTCTCAATCTGGTCTGTGGATTTACCTGGGACTTGCAGCTAGACTTTAAACTGTGTTTGACTTGAAGGTGGAGTTTCACTTGGCACCTGCCCCTATCTGCCTAGGTCTGCCTCTTGCCACTATCAATATCATGCAGGAAATAAATAGTGTGCTACAACAAAGAATAGTAAGAGTGAATCTGTTTGAATGTGATAGTTAGTAAAGAACTTTCTTGAACTGAGAGCTGAATTATGAGAATGTTCTAACCATAGAAAATGTCTTGAGAAAGGTCATGGTTGTCATATTTACTGTAAACTTCACTGTGTCCTTGTTGCAGTCTTTAATTTCTTTAAAAGAACCCATACAATCTTGCATGAACTCTCCTCTGCTAAGCATATAGAAAATAAATGTGTCAAATATTGTGCAGGACATTGCAACACAGCTGTAAGATAGAGAAAAGTTTGGCAATTGTAGTACTTATATGGGAGACAAGTAAACTAGGAATAGGAAGTAAAAAAAAAAAAGTGAGAGTGATAAATGCTACAAAGACTCAGTGGAGCCACTAAGAGGTCAAAGAAAGCCCCTTGGGATGTGATGTGACACTTAACAGTAAGATTTAAATGACAAGGACGTGCTAGTTTTACAAAGATTAATAGAAACAACATTCAGAGGAAAATGGTGAAGTAAAGGTGTGAACACCTTCAAAATCTTAGTGTATTTATATCACAGAGGGAGGCAGTTTTGCTGGAGTATGGGTGAAGCCTGGAGAGTAGACAGGTTATATAGAAAGCCAGGAAGTAATCAGGGTGGAGGCCTGAAATTTGTTTTATGATTATGTATATCAATAATATATGCATATAACATCATAGAAATGACAAAGTATATATAACTTAGTTTGCATCATTTTCAATGATATATATAATGCACATTACTTTTTGCTTATTTTAAATTTAAATTAAAATTTTTTTTTTTAGTGACAGGGTCTTGCTCTGTTGACCAGGCTAGAATACACTGCTGCAATCATAACTCACTGTAACCTTCAACTCCTAGGCTCAAGAAATCCTCTCACCCCAGTCTCCTAAGTAGCTAGGATTACAGGCATGTGGCACTAGTTCTGGCTAGTCTTATTTTATTTTATTTTGTTTTATTTGTAGAGACTGGGTCTTGCTATTATGCCTAGACTTGTCTCCAACTCCTGGCCTCAGACAATCCTCCTGACTTGGTCTCTCAAAGGACTAGAACTGTAGACTTGGGCCACTGTGCCTGGCTTTTTTATTATTTTTAACAAAAATGTATTATTCTACATGCAATTCTAATTAATTAGTTTAACATGAAAGAAACTTTTTTGTCCTAATCGACTTTGAAAATTAAATGCTGTCAATTATTTAGTAAACAGATAGCTTCTGTAGTTGGGCTGTGTTTGGGTTTTGCCATAAAGAATTATAAGTTTCCGTCTATGTGTCTTATGCAACAGGAGTGGAGCTATTTTAAGGCGTTCAGTGCTACATTTTGCAATTTCATCTACAATTTGACATTTGGATTTGTTGACTTCATTAAAATGTGCTGCTATCCTGGCAACAAAAGTAGATATCAGGTGAGTTATTACACACCTGGATCTTCAGAAGAGCAGATGTTGGCTCATTTTGAAGAAATGGAAATGTTAAAGATCACAAAATGAATTCACCCCACATAGAGTGCTGCTCACTTTCTATGAAATGGATTCATATTCAAACAAATGGAGATGAGCCATCCAGTGAGCATTGTAGAAATTAAGAAAAAGAAGCATGCCCTGTGTAAACCTAAATATTCAATAACTATAATTTGCTTCCTATAGTGACTAGTTTTAAAGCAAAATACACCAATAGTGATAAGAGCAATTAAATTTAATTTACAAGTGTTATATTGTGAGATCAAACATTGATTTTTACTTATTTTTAATTTCTGAAAATTTACCTATTTGTGAAAATAACTGTTCTCTGAATTGTGTGAGTTCTGAAATAGAATAAGCAAGCATAGTATGGCACCCCATCTTTTATATAAATGTGCACAGAGAAACAGAAATATCTGCAGATTTCCGGGTAATTCTCTCAATGCTCTGACAAGTGAGAACGAAACTTAAAGTGAAAATTAAGGCAGAACATGCCCTCTATTATTTAGGATGCCTAAAGCAATGAATATATATCTCATTTGTCTAGTATAAATTATAACCAATGAAGCTATGGTGATACGATAAGAATCATTGTGCCCACATATTCTAGGACTTTGAGTTCAGTAAAATCACTAGAGAAAAGATTGCATGTTTGAATTAATGCACAGAACTTTAGGTGGTTAATTTGTTTGCAAGCAAAGAAGTGTAAACAATTCTAGGGAAGACTTAAAAAGATAAATAAAAGTATTTAAGTAATTATCACATTGATAGTCTTATTTTCTTTGTCTAAAGTTTTTCCATGTTTTTATGTAAGAATTTTATCAGATAGAGTAGCCCCCCTTATCAGAGGTTTCATTTCCCCTGGTTTCCGTTATTTGCAGTCATCCACAGTTGTAAAACATTAAATAGAAAATTCCAGAAATAATTCATAAGTTTTAATTTGCCCCAAAGCCCAAGAATAATGATGGTCACATATTGCTATAATTACTCTATTTTATTATTAGTTGTTATCCTCTTACTGTGCCTAATATATTAAACTTTGTTATTGTTATGTAAATATAGAAAAAACCTAACCTATGTAGGTTATGTAGAGTACTAGCTTCAATTTCCAACATCTACTAAGAGTCTTCAGTGTATACTTTGTGATTAAGGGAGGTCTACTGAATATCTCAGAATCTTAATTTTTCTTGAAGTCTATTCACAGAACCAAATTATTTTACAGTTTAAATGAGATTATTTTAGAAATATGTGGCTATTCAATATTTGAAATTACTGCAGAAACAAAGCCAAGAGGGTGCTTAATTCTGAAACACAATTTGGTGATTTTATAAAACAGGATGGGAACATTCAGAGTAGAACTTCTTTTATGGAGTGTTAATTTTAAGACAATTATTAAATTCTCAATTAGCGGTGAGAGAATTAAAAATACTACTTTAGTACCACCGGGTGAGGGGAGGCTCCAATTCGTAGATTGCCTAATTTGCTAATTTCTGTGATATCAATACTCCCTTCAGGACCAATTCCAACTACTCAGTATCTAACAACCAGCTTGCAAAATTCCTGATAATTTAAGACCTAGGACTGGGTAATTTGTAATGGAAAGAGGTTTAATTGACTCACAATTCCACGTGGATGATGAGGCCTCACAATCACGGAAGAAAGTGCAGGGGAAGCAAGTTACATCTTACACGGCAGCAGGCAAGAGAGGGTTTGTACAGGGGAACTCCCATTTATAAAACCATCAGATCTCATGAGACTTATTCACTACCAGGAGAACAGTATGGAGGAAACTGCCCTCATTATTCAATTATCTCCACCTCACCTCACCCTTGTCAGTGGGAGATTATTACAATTCAAGGTAAGATTTGGATGGGTGGGGACACCATATCAGCTTCTTAACACTGTTTGTCAGTTTTTACAGGACTTAAGAAAAGCAATGTGCCTTAAAATCAACTCAAAACATGAGTTGGGACAAATTAAAGGAGGATTAACTTTCCATCTATCAGGCATAAATCTATTTTTCTTGCTTCTGCAATAATATTTAATACAACCATTTGCTCCTGGTGGTGTATAAGGCTCCATATTTTCACAAAATACCTTCTCAGTATACAAATAAATGGAATCATGTTCAATGTCATTTCAGCATTATTTGTATTGTATTGTATGTTTTTGCCAAACACTTATGCATGAACAGTATATGTTAAAATTTAATTAATCACAGATAATTGCTGGATGTATTGAACACACACAAAAAAATCATTTTAAGTACATGAAAGATTTACTACCTAGAAAAAAATGAGGAAAATGAAAGTTTTTCCTGTCCTTTTTTTTCTGCTTTCAAGATGATGTGAGGATACTAAATTAGGCTTGAGCATTCTATGGTGTAGTTCTGCTTTTCAAAGGTCAGTAATGATTTCTGCCATGTAAGTAGAGGAGATGATTGAATTCATGTCAACACTTTCCTAGTTCTTGGAAGAAGGTGTAAGTTAATAACCACCTACAACAAAACACATACACCCAGACGAGTCAGGAGCTGGAAATATATGTTACTTGTTAGCAGGGGTGTTTAATGACAAGGTCACATAAAAAGTCAAGATTTATATTTCTGTGAGTTTGTGGTAGGAGTCACTTAACTTGGTGATAAAATTAAAATAATGGATACCAACTAATCTCGAGGGTGTTTCATTCCCCAAGTAGTAAACATTTATAAAGGCCTGGGGATCCCTTATTATGAGAAGGGAACGAACAATTATTTATTTTTTCATATCAAGGTGTTCTCTCCAGAACAGATATAGCTAAACAAGAAACCACAAGTATTTCATTATTATTATATACTTGCCTAAAAATAAGTGACATTATAGACAATGAATCATTTTCTTACCACTGAATTTATAATTCTGCTATGCAAATAGGACTGTGTAACAAGAGTAGTCCAAGATTGAATCGTGTTGCAGTTTTTGACTCGGAAAGAAAAAAGCAGCCCCTGACCTCCACGAACTGATCTGATTCTCACAGCTAAGTCATGCTGTCTTTTATTGCACATAAATAATCTCACAGAACACCCACTTCAGTCAAGGGCACTGTGAAATTCATAACAACGAAATATCTCCCTCTCACACTAAATGAGTGGCAGCTACTTCTTTATCAATCACATCAGTTGCATCTGCCCTTCCCATAGATAAGATTTATAGAAATGCTTAATCATATTTTTATGACAACACCCAATCCAGAATGAATTTCCACTTACATGACCCTTTCAAATCACCCAGGCTAGTCCAGATGTTATAAGAAGTGCTTTCTCATGACCTCTTACTGAGACACCCGATGATTCCCCATGGTTTGTGTTCTTTCTACCTGCAAGGAGCACTCACCCAACTTATCCAACCAAAGGCATATCCTAGTGGTCTTTAGCTGGAAAGCATTGACAGTATTCCTATATATAATCCTCATCCAGGTGCCAACAGTTTTCTTCACACTGAGAACATAAAGGAAGAGCTTCTGTCATATTAATAAATACAATAATTTCCCTCTTTTTCCTATGACAAGAGGAGGAGAGGGGTGTGGATATTTGGTTCCAACTTTTGCAAATACAAGCGTCCATTTAAGCCTAGACGACGGGTTGACAGGTGCCGCAAACCACCATGGCACATGAATACCTATGTAACAAACTTGCATGTTCTGCACATGTATCCCAGAACTTAAGTTTTTTTTTGTTTTCTTTTTTTTTTAAGTCCATTTACATTTTATATGCTGAGATGTCCAAAATAGAACCCTCCAGGGATTGTCCTCTCTGCTGGAACACCTAATCAAACAACTATCCACATAAGAAAGGATCTTCATAAGAGCCAAAAATCAGGTGAGCTACCACAGCACCCGCTTTTAACATCAAAGCAAGGGAAAAGGCACTGAAGAAGGTAATTATGACACCTCCCTTCCCCCTCATCAGCAGTGGCCACATGGTGCAGAGAGAGAATCTATGTGCTCAGGGGAGTGCAGTGATTGTGGGACTTTGCATTAGAACTCAGTGCTGTAGCATCACAGTGGAAAGCAACACAGGGCAGAACTCAGCCAGCACTCACAGAGGGATCATTTAGATCAGCCCTGGCCAGAAGGAAATCGTCCATTCCAGCGGGTGGAATCTGAGTTCCAGCAAACCTTGCCACCACAGGCTAAAGTGCTCTGAGGTTCTAAATAAACGTGAAAAGCAATCTAGGCCACAAAGACTGCAATGAATGGGCAAGTCCTGGTGTTGTGCTGGTCTTTGAGCCAGTGGACTTGGGGTGCACATGACTTGGTGGCATACCAGCTGGGGCAACTAAGAGAATGCTTGTGTCTCTCCCCCCACAACTCCAGGCAGTGTAGCTCCAGGAGAGATTCCCTCCCTCTGCTTGAGGAGAGGAGATGGGAGAGTAAAGAGGACTTAGTCTTGTAACCTGGATCCACAGTAGAATAGGGTAACAGGTAGAGGTAGAGTTCTGAGGCCCCCATTTCAAACCCTAGCATCTGGAAGACATTTCTAGACACACCATGGCCCAGAAGGGAGCCCACTGCTTTGTTTTTTGTTTGTTTGTTTTTTGCTTTTGTTTTTTTGAGATGGAGTCTTGCCATATTGCCCAGGCTGGAGTGTAGTGGTGCAATCTTGGCTCACTGCAACCTCTGCCTCCCAGGTTCAAGCAATTCTCCTGCCTCAGGAGGCTGAGGCAGGAAAATTATAGCTGGGACTACAGGCATGTGCCACCATGCCCAGGTAATTTTTGTGTTTTTAGTAGAGGTGGAGTTTCACTATGTTGGACAGGCTGGTCTCAAACTCCTGACCTCGTGATCTGCTCGCCTCAGCCTCCCAAAGTGCTGGGATTAGAGGCACGAGCCACTGTGCCCGGCCAGGAGCCCATTACTTTGAATGGAAGGCCTCAGTCCTGGCAGGATTCATCATCTTCTAAATATAGAGCCCACGGGCCCTGAGTAAACATCAGGGACACCCAGGCGGTAGTAGCCATGGGCCTTGGGTAAGACCCAGGGCCATGCTGACTTCGGGTGTGACCCAGCACTTTCCCAGCTATGGTGGCCATAGGGAGAAACTCCTCCTGCTTGAAGAGAGAAGAGTGGGAAGGATTTTGTTCTGTGGCTTGGGTGCCAGCTCAGCCACAGAAGAATAGAATACCAAGTAGATACCTAAGGTCCCCGAATCCAGGCCCTGGATGCCAGGTGGCATTCCTGGACCCACTCAGAGTTCTAGGGGAGCTCATTGCCCTAAAGGGAAGGACACAAGTCTGGCTGGATTTGCCAAATCCTGGTTAAAGAGCTCTTGGACCTTGAATGAATATTTGTGGTAGCCCATCAAAAAGTTTATCCACCATGATCAAGTGGGCTTCATCCCTGGGATGCAAGGCTGGTTCAACATTCGCAAATCAATAAATGTAATCCAGCATATAAACAGAACCAA
>NW_012115433.1:4581510-4584857 GCF_000951035.1 Colobus angolensis palliatus
GCTGTGCTGCCTTCAGGTCTGAACCAGCACAGTCCCAGTGATGGCCACGCAGGTACTTGTATCATCCCTCCCCCAGCTCCAGGCAACTCAGCACAGAAAGGGAGACTTTTTAGTTTGTTTGGGAGAAAGTAAGGGAATAGAACAGAGTCTGTCCTGGTAACCCTGGGAACCCTCCCAGATTATACCCAAGATCACCAAGGCAGTATCACTATGAGTCTGCAAGAGTCACAGCATTACTGAGCTTGAGGTGCCCATAATGCGGACACAGCTTCACTGAACAAAGATTTAGATCATAACATTCAATTCCCTTTAAATACTTGGAAAGCCTTCCCACGAAGGATGAATACAAATAAGCCTAGAGTGTGATGACTACAATAATACCTCACTCTTTAATACCCAGACAGTGATAAACATCTGCAAGTGTCAAGACTGTCCAGGAAAACATGACCTCACCAAACGAACTAAACAAGGCACCCATGACCCTACCCTGGAGTGACAGAGGTAAGTGACCTTTCAGACAGAGTTCAAAATATCTGGTTCACATGGAATAAAGAATTGCTTTGAGCCATCCAGACAGAGGCATGAGATCTGAAACTGGAAGACAGCAGTCTATTGTGACTGATGTAAAACAAACAGAATCTAGGGGGAAACAATATCAAGACAGTGTTTTGATTCTGGATTTATTTTAACCATTGTGCACATCACCGATTTGCAAAGTGTGGTCCTCACAGGTGGCACTGGCGTCCCCCGAGCTTGTGAGGTATGTAAATAAATGGGCGCCTTGCTGACCTACTTCATCAGAATCTCAGGGGATGGGGCTCAGGAATTGTGCTTCAGCTACTTCTCCAGGTGATGCCTATGCATGTAAAAGTTTGAAAATATGGTATAGACGTGGCTTGAATCCCTCAAAACTTAGAAATCACTTAAAGTCTGCCTCAGATCAATGTATCTACAGTACTTTGTGTACATATCTGAAGTGCCATCAGAGCAGTTAGCGCTCTTTCTTTCTTTCTCTCTCTCTCTCTCTCCCTCTCTCTTTCCTCTTTAAATATACCTCAACTAGAAAATATTGAAAAAGTTGCAGATAGCACTGAGTTCTTGACAATGTCATTCTATATTTTTATCTAATTATTTTCTTGCTTAAAAATGAACTAGAAACCAAAAGAAAAAATGAGCAACAAATATAAACATATTGTTTAAAAAGAAGGTAAATATAAACACATTTACGTGAAAAGGTAAAGCCTTTAACGGCATTTGTTATTTTTAAAAATCTAAAAATAAAAATGCTAGTGAGATTGATACACCCCCGCCTCAGAGAATGGTTTCTCCTGGAAGCAAGAAAAAGAAAAAGAATTAGAGGATAAGGTTTCAGTTGCATTAGTAACATTTTATTTTTAAAGAAAATACTATGTAAATCAACGTGAAAAAATATTACTTCTGAATAAAGTCTAAAAAGTGGGCAGATAAGAAAATGCTGTATCATACACCAAATTCTTGAAGTATTACAATAATAAAATAACTCAGGTATTTTAAAATGGAAAATAAAATGTAATTTCCAAATTTAAAAAATGTTTACTTTTTAGAACAATGATAAAGTAAACATAAGGAACCAAACATTTTTATACACTACTGGTAAGAGTATTAATTGGTAATGCATATTATGTAACAAACTATAGTTGGAATCATACAGACATTCCAGAATAGCTTCTTTCACCTACCAATATGCATTTGAGGTTTCTCCATTTCTTTTCATGGCTTGATAACTCATTTGTTTTTAGGACAGAATAATATTCCATTGCAGAATTACCACAATTTATCTATGCATTCACCTATTATAGGACATCTTGGTTGCTTCCACATTTTGGCAATTATAATTAAAGCTGAAAAAAACTTCTGTGTACAGGTTTCTGGGTGGTCATGTATTTTCAACTTCTTGTCAATATTTTGTGTTGTCGGTGTTTTGGATTCAGGCCATACGAACAGGTGTGTGGTGGTATGTCATTGCTCACATTTGCAATTCCCTAATGGCACATGATGTTGAGAGTCTTGACTGACTTGCCTACGATTGTCAATTTTTTTTAACCTTGTCAAATTTCCCTCTTTCAAACATTGCTCTCCCCTGTATGGAAATATTTTCTCCTGAGATTTGGGTAACTAAATGAGGAAGATAAGAGGAGATCTTATAATGAGAAATTTAAGTAAATGTGCTTGAGAGTATGGAATGGAATGCCATATCATAACAGTTTATGTAATTTAATAAATACAGGTTATGTACTCTTTTAGGTATTAAATTCATATACAGAGATTCATTAATGAAGCATTTCTCACCTGCCTTACCTGAAAACATCATCGATTAAATGTTAGAGCCAAATATCACCCTGTGGGAAACTAACTGTAATTTGAGAGGTTGTGTTTTTGGGTTTTTTTGTTTGTTTTTTGTTTGTTTGTTTTTTGTTTTTGGAAGGAGAAACAGAGAGAGTTACAAAAAAAAAATAGGAAGGAGAAACTCAGTGTTAGGTATATTGTCCACAAAACAAATATATGTGAAGCGTATCTTGTTCTGGTTTCAGTAATTTCATGGTATTTTCCACGAGAAATGGATACCTTCCCGCATGTTCATGGCTTTCAAATAAAAACTACATTTCTTTAACTTATTTGATGATGTATTAGAAACAGGCACATCTGACATCTTAGAAATATAAGAGAAAATATTTCTTGTTTTTCTACGAATACCTCATTTTTTTATCTGAACCCCAAGGTGTAAAAAGGATGAGAAGTCTCCCAGGCACTGACCTGTCTATGCTCACGGAACAACACTGGCACCTATACATGGATTCTAACCTAGAGACTGATTTGGACTGATTGGGTGGCAACTCATGTGTGTTACTGCAGCAATTCAAGCCTGTGCTTTACCAAACAGAAAGCTAAACTCAGTACCATTGGATTCACTAAGACTTGATCCTCTTCAAAAAATGATATGTGTAAAACTAAACAGATAGTATTTCTCTTTGAAATATCAAGGCTTGAAGCAACTTCAACACTCAACACTGATGGGATCAGGAATGATTGACCATTTTCATGGAAGATAATGACCTACGTTACTTATTTTCATTGGAGGAATTTATGAAGTGTGGAAAGATTGCTTATCCATAGGCATGTAGGACAGATATAAAGAGAAAAAGACATAGAAGAAAATTGCCTTCTTGGCTGGGCATGGTGGCTCAAGCCTGTAATCCCAGGGATTTGGGATTTCTTTGGGAGGCCGAGGCGGGCGGATCACGAGGTCAGGAGATCGAGACCATCCTGGCTAACACGGTGAAACCCTGTCTCTACTAAAAATACAAAAA
>NW_012115433.1:4585022-4592918 GCF_000951035.1 Colobus angolensis palliatus
TTAGAGGATGGCTATAGGCATTATCAAGAGGATGTTTGCATTCTCAAAGAGCTGAGGGACGCAGACATTAGCTAGGATTATCATGATGATAATGATTATAATAATAATTACTTATATTATCTTTAACTGTTGGCACAATTCTTCCCCAGACATTTTCAGATTGAGAAAATCAGAGTATGGGAACATTTCTCCCTGAAAAATGAATGCAACAAAGAAAAATTTCAACTATCTCTAAAATAAATGTAGACTTGCCTTGGGTCTCAGCCCACTTCAGTTGGAAATAAACAAAATTCAAAAATTATTTGTCTCAGAATCAACCTGTTTATAGCATACCTATCATGTTGGTTGAGTATTTTGGGGTTTTTTTGTAATTTTCAGAGTAATTTAATCCCACTCTTCTACTTAATACGTACAGGAAAAGAAACACTTTCTGGGGAAAGGAACCACCTATTCGCCACAATGGAACACTTGCTGTGACTGATACATAGTATATATGGAATAAATATGTGCTGAGTATTACAAAGAGATAAAAAAAACACAATGAAACCATAGCTGTATCTGCCAAGTTTGTATAACTTGTCTGTATGTAGATAGGGGAATTCTTACCTGCCCATCTGAAGTGTTCAGGTGAATGCCAGTAGTATACTGAAATTCTCATATTCTGCTGTAAGCATTGTGACATAAGTAAACTCCAATACACTTATGAGTGTTTTTGGATGTGTTGAGAGAAGCAACCAGCTCCAGCTGAAACACTGGAACATCACTCAGTGCTTTTTATCAACTAGGACCATGCCCCCTGACTCTTGGAATATTTTCTCCTTCCTTCTGAAGGGGTGGCCTGACCCTCCACACCTGTGGGCGTTTCTCGTTAGGTGGAACGACAGACTTGAGAAAAGAAATGAGACACAGAGACAAAGTATAGAGAAAGAAAAAGTGGGCCCAGGGGACCGGCGCTCAGCACACAGAGGACCCACGCCGGCACCGGTCTCTGAGTTCCCTCAGGATTTATTGAGCATTATCTTTACCATCTTAGAAAAAGGGAAGTGGCAGGATAATATCATCATCATAGGGAGAAGGTCAGCAGCAAGACACATGAATAAAGATCTCTGTGACATAAGTTTAAGGAAAAGCGCTGTGCCTTGATATGCATATGCAAACATCTCCATAAACCTTTTTAGTGCATAAAGAGCAGCATTGCGCTAGCAAGTCCCACCTTTTGCCCTAAGGCAGTTTTCTCCCATCTTAGTAAATAGAACATACAATCGGGTTTTACATCGAGATGTTCCATTGCCCAGGGACAGGCAGGAGACAGATGCTTTTCTCTATCTCAACTGCCAAGAGGCCTTCTTTCCTCTTACATTAATTCTCCTCAGCACAGACCCTTCACGGGTGTCAGGCTGGGGGACGATCAGGTCTTTCCCTTCCCATGAGGCCATATTTCAGACTATCACATGGGGAGAAACCTTGGACAATAGGTAGCTTTCCTAGGCAGAGGTCCCTGTGACCTCCTTCAGTGTATGTGTCCCTGGGTACTTGAGATTAAGAGAATGGTGATGACTTTTCACAAGCATACTGCCTTCAGGCACTTGTTTAACAAAGCACGCCCTGCACAGCACAAAATCCATTAAACCTTGAGTCACCACAGCACATGTCTCTTGCAAGGACAAGGTCGGGGGTAGGGTCACAGATTAACAGCATCTCAAATACAGAACAAAATGGAGTCTCTTATGTCTACTTCTTTCTATATAGACACAGTAACAGTCTGATCTCTCTTTCTTTTCCTCACACCTTCATTTTGCCTTAACTTTTTTACACAGACAGAACCATATATACCCTCACATTTTCTCCCATGAGAGTGATTTAAATAAGTGTATAGCGTTGCAATAAACCTGGGAGTGCAGTTACAACTGAAGGACATTATGTTACATGAAATAAGCCACACACAGAAAGACAGACTTTGGATGATCTCACTCATTTGTAGAAGCTAAAAATTAAAGCAATTGAACTCCTGAAGATAGAGTAGAATGATGGTTACTAGAGGCTGGTAAGGGTAGTAGTGGGTGGAGGAAATGGGATGGTTAATGGATACAAAAATATAATTAGACAGAATGAAGAAGATCTAGTATTTGATGGCACATCAGGGTGACTACAGTCAACAATAATTTATCATATAATTAAAAATAACAAAGTATAACTGAATTGTTTGTCACACAGAGACATGATGAATGCTCGAGATGATTAATACCACATTTACTCTGATGTGATCATTACACATTATATGCCTGTATCAAAATATCTTATGTATTCCATAAATATATGCACCTACTATGTACCCACAAAAATTTAAAAAATCAATGCTAAGTGTCCCATGGCTGAACAAAACCAAACCTCTCACATAGTAAATGAAAGAACGGAGGCCTTCAAAAGTTCATTTATCTGCCAAAGAACCCATATAATTACTGGCTGTACTAGTTATCTATTGCTCTATAACAAAAGCTTAGACACTAAAAGTAACAAATATTTATTATCTCACAACATTTTTTGAGGGTCAGGCCTCCAGGAACATCTTAGTTCTGGTTCTCCCACAAGGTTGCAGTTCATAGATCTGAAGGGCTGACTGGGCTGAAGTATCTGATTCCAAGATCACTAAGTGGCTGTTGGCCAGTGGCCTCCAAGCCTCACTATGTGGCCAGCTGGATTTCCTCAAAGCAAATGATCTGAGACAGAGAAAGAGAAAGAAAGAGGAAGAGGAGGAAGGGAATGAGAAGAGGAAGGAAGAGAAAACCTGAAATGTCCCTTGTAACCTAATTTTAGAAGAGGTATACAATTATATCTGATGTATTCTATGGGAAACACAGATCAATTTTGATAATGGAAGTGGAGAGTATTCTCAAAGAGGATGTGACTATCTGGAGGTGAAAATCCTTGGGGGTCGTATTAGAAGGTGACTACTGTAGTGGCCTAGCAAGAATTACACACCAGGTATTTTAACTTAAGTCCATGCTCTTTTCACTACACTTTACATGACTTATCATCCCCTTCTTTTATTGAATGTTTCATAATTTTCTTATTCTATATCTCAGATGACATCTATATAAATTCCAATTATCTTTATGTGATTGAAACTTAAAAACTATAATAATAAAAATATTTTTATAATTATAGCTCAATTCTTAGCATAATTGTCAATAAACTTGATAAGAAAGTGATGCCATCACTTTCTTATTGAAACAAAAAAGGATAACAGGTGGATTATACATATTCTAGATATAGTTAAAGAGAGAATACAGATCTAAAAATTTAGACTGAAAAAAAAAACCAGAATGCCACACACAGAAATAAGAAAAGATGTGAAAAATTTCTAAGATTACAGAAATACGACAGATCAAAAAATCCTCGATATTTAAGAATTCCAAAAATGAACGAATTGAGAATATAAAATAGAGTCAATATTTGGCTGGGAATTTTCCAGAATTAGAGCAAAATATGACTACTCAAATCGGGGAAAATAACGTATTTCTTCATTTAACTCTCAAAAGAATCACCTTAATTAAGGATTATTTCAGGTAAATAAAATAAGCACAGAAAAGATAAAAATAAACTGGTTAAATCTACCCAGTGACAAGTGGTGGAATCGTCATTTTGATTCCCAAGCCCCTTCCCCATGAGTGCCTACATCTTGGTCATTTACGTTAACACGTGCCCCCAGTGGTGCCTAATTCAAAATCCTGCCCCTTCCTGAATACCTGCTTTCTGAGATCATCTGGGCAGATCAAATAAACTCCAGAGACACAGCATTTGGAAGGACAGATGAGACTGAATATCTATCCTAAGCAAATAAAAAGCCAGCAGCATAAACCAATCCATTTTTGCAGAATAGTAAGTAAGTTTAGTTAGAAAAAGAGTCAATTTCAGGAGAATCTTGAACTAAGACTAGGATGTTTGAATTCAGTTTTGTACACTGAACATGAATTCTTTCCCTACTGTGCCATAAGTTTCTTCAACCAAAGGCATGTTTTATTCAGCCATAAGGTCGCATGCACAGGCTAGACTCTTCCTAGATGTGTGATAAGTTCTAGAACTAAACCCTGAAGAACATTCACATTTAGGGCATGGAAACAGAAAAAGAAGGCAATTAGGAAGACAGAGGAGAGTTCAGGGAGATAAGAGAATAATGGTGTTAAGGATGGTAAAGTAGTGCCTAGAAGAGAAGAGTTAACATCAATGTCTAATGTCCCTGAGAGGTTAAAAAAAAAAAAAAAATTAAAGAGCTATAAAAGGTTATTGGGTGTGGTAATGGAGAGATGAGTAGTAAATTTTTCAGAATATACTTTCAGGAGAATATAAGGAGGAAAATCAAGTACAAGATGTAATTTTTGACCTCCGGAAATTTGGAAGACAAGATATAATCAAATATAATAAGCAATAATAATTATGAGTCACTACATTTTTGGAATTCCAGCAGGATGTCTTTGTTGTATGATTGTCATCTCTACTAACACAAAAAAAATAATTCTAAGAATATTGTGAGATAGTCAACACTAGAAAGACAATGTTGTAATTAAACTCAGATTGTATGCTATAATTAACTAAAACAATACCCTTAATCATTACATAATCTGTCTTAGATTTGAAGACTCAGAATCTATCCCTTGTATAAGTAGAAATAACATTCACATGGTCATTTTAGAAATAGCATTTTTCTCTCTTCAAACTTAACGAATAAGTTTAATGAGGACAATGTTACTGCTTGTTAAGCTTAAATTTTAGGGCAAAATTCCCTTAGAAATGTTATTTTTTCTCGGCCGGGTGCCAGTGGCTCATGCCTGTCATCCCAGCACTTTGGGAGGGTAGGTCAGGCGGATCACAATGTCAAGAGATTGAGACCATCCTGGCCAACATTGTGAAACCCCGTCACTACTAAATATACAAAAATTAGCTGGGTGTGGTGGCGGGCGCCTGTAGTCCTAGCTACTTGGGAGGCTGAGGCAGGAGACTCGCTTGAACCTGAGAGGCGGATGTTGCAGTGAGCTGAGATTGCTGCACTTCAGCCTGGGTGACAGTGTGAGACTCTGTCTCAAAAAAAAAAAAAAAAGAGAGAGAGAAAGAAATGTTATTTTTTTCTCTAAGACAGAAAGGCATTGATTTCTTTTTATATTTCTTTCTTCAAATGGCAATCTTTGCTTATGATATTATCATTCTTGTGTATTCATTACAAAAATATTATATATATTTAATTATAAGATACATATAGTGTGTGTGTCTATCCATATGCGCAGCCCAGACAAAGAAGGAAGGACTTACCTCCTGGGGCCTGAGTAGGACATTTTTAAGTAGTCTGCTGACCTTTTCAAACCAAGCCAAGAAAAAGAGGGCAAGAAATGTGTATAATTGTCAATACTATTGAGGATTAGTCTAGTTATCTTTGTTGCAAGGCAAATGAGTTTCATTAGTACAGCCTCTTTATTAGTAAGAAGTGTTTATATTCCCAAATGCTTTCTTCTTTGAAAATCAAAGTTCTCAAGAGAGGGGCAGCCAATAGCTATGCTCCACTCTGAGAGAACTACAGAAACTAAATCACAACTGGAGTTTACTTTTACAGAGAAAAATAACTGTAATCTAATGTTTGCAAATGCATATGCATTTGAACAATCTCTACTCATTTCCTTGTCAAAAACAAAAAGGGCTTCTGAACCCTACTGGTCCACCCAGTCAGCTGTTCCTCCCCATTTTTCTATTTCTAACAGGTCTTAAGAAAGTTTTTCTATCTCATTTTTACTTCTTACTCTTCGAGACATTTAAAAATGGCCTCTGACCTCACAACTTCAGCATTTACCATATCCATGTATTTTTCATAGTAAATTTATGGATGTCATGTGGAAAATTCAAAGATAAAACACAGAAGACCATGTAATAAGTGAGTGGTAGTTACTGCCACTTAGGGTAGCTGCTCCTACACAGCAGGACCTAGGATTTGAGAGGCTGGGTTGGTGACAAAGAAGCAGATGCCCAGGAACACTTGCTGGCATAAACCCCTATGACATATTCCATGACCTTGACAATTTTTTTCTCCTCTAGGTCTCAGATAATGGTCCAATCTTATCTTATGCCTAATGGAGTTACCCCGGTACTGACAGAGAATACTTGAACCAAAACGCAGCCCCCAAAGTATGACAGGTCTGCCTTTGCTGATATTTAATGCACAGCTAGTTCTCCTGAAAGACAAAACTTTGCTTTATTATTTATTTGTATATCAGGAGGCAGATTGATAGCAAACAAGGGAGGAAGAGAGTGTGGATAGGGTCAAAGGCTAAATTCTCAGAGGAAAGATGTGGGCGCATAGCTGAACATCAGACCACAGTGGAAAATAACAGTAAAGAGAAGCTTGATTTCAGTACATGGAAAATTCCTTCATCGATCTGTGATTCCCAGCAACTTATTCTTATACATTGTGATATATATTTTTGCACATATGAGACAGGAATAATAAGATTAACTCTGGCCCTCTAGTGATATTGGAAAGATAAATCAGATAATATTTCAAAAAGTATAAAAAGCTTCTTTAGAAGAAAATTATTATATCAATCCAAGCTACAAATGTAATTGCAAGACAATATTCTTTTTATTAATTGACCTAGGAACAGATTTGTTCTCCAGGAAGAATCAGGTCACACAAACGGATTGGATGGTAGTGTATGCAGAGGATTTTATTGGGTGATAAAAGTGGCTCTCAGAGGGATGGGGAATTGGAAAGGGGATGGTGTGGGAAGAAGGTGATCTATCCCTGTAGTCATGCTGTCTGAAGTTAGCTGCATCTATCTGTAGTCTCTGAGGCTAAGTTGCTGCTTCTCTGCGTACTGCTCAGCAGCTTGTATCCCTCTGCTAGCTAAAGTCTTTTAGGTAGTGTGAATGGGCACCAGATAGGGGTATGGCAGGCCAAAAAAGCAACATTTGGGTGGAAAAATGGGGTCAGCTGTTTTCACTTAGAACCAGGTTCCAGGCTTAAGGGTGGGGGGGGGTGGTGGTGGTGGTTGGTTTAGCCAGGAGCCCAGGTGATCTGTATCAATATAATTGTCTAATTTCATCATGCCATTTTAAAATGATAGAAAAAAAAACCTCGCTATGTAAAATTTTATATTTACAACTGGGCACAGTCGCATGCATCTATACTCCCAGCTACTCAAGAGGCTGGGGCAGGAGGGTCTTGAGCCAGGGAGTTTGAAGCTGTAGTGTGCTATGATCATACCTGTGAATAGCCACTATACTCCAGCCTGGGCAAAATAGGAGACCCCATCACCAAAACAAACATATGACAAGAAAAAACCCATGTCATATATATGTAATACACACACACATGAATTTCATGTCAAGGGTGAGGAACAGCAATGGTAAGGAGAATGGACTTGGATGACTGTTGCTGAAAGTAACCAGTGGGAAAAGACAATGGAAGTCTGAGGCTCAAGGTGTAAGTCCAGGGGTTTTGTTAGAAACATTTGAGAACAGAAAAGGCTCAGGCCCAGGACTTAATCACAAGAGCAGCAGAAGTGGAGAAAATGTTGGATTCTCGGCTGTGGAAGGTCTTCTAGATGAAAGTCAGAACACTGAGTGATTAGGAGTGGCAGCATGAAATAAGAGCTGGAGCACAAGTTAATGCACCTGAAAATGTGAATGCTCCAATTTCTATGAGCCTCTAGGCCTGCAGAATTAGCCAACTGCTTTGGATTTAACGAGAATGCCACCACTTCTCCCCCATTACTTGAAGAAAATGACTGTCTTGCCGGTAAATATATGACCTTTAAGGGCAAACACATATTAAAAATAAGAGGCTTAATTCTGGCTATTAAAATAAGGGAAAAGACTCCCCCACCCCCTTTTCTTAGAGCTTTGACTTTAGAA
>NW_012115433.1:4594138-4624955 GCF_000951035.1 Colobus angolensis palliatus
TCTATATCTGAGATCCAACATCCCTACCTACTCTTTCTCAGGAGGACCTGCCTGAAACTCTGCATATCAAAGCAATAAGGATGGCTGATCTCAATTTATCAGAACAAAAAGGAATGTGTCTTACCAGTATCATGGTCAAGTGATAGCCATCTTCTATAGACCAGGGATGATGGTAGGAGAGGCTCTTACAGAAATGTGCGCCCTGATAGCAATGGGAATAATAGAAACCTCAAATAAGAAAGGAAAGGCAGAGAACCTTCACGTGTGCAGTTATTATAATGAGCAGCCAAAAGGGTACCTGAGCACAGGAGTTATGTGAATAGTTAACAGAAGATGACTTTCCCAGGAGCAAGATGTATGGGCAGCAGATAAGAATATTTTTCTATCTATACAATCAAACGAATTCAAGAATGGATGATTAGGAGCTGAGAGCCGTCATCCCCAAGAAAAATCGCAAGCTTCTGACTAGTTTCAGGACATAAGACAGTTTTCATGGAGTCCATTTCTTAGAAAGAGAAGCTGGATTGCAAGCAAGTTGGACCCTGAAAAACCATGGTAAGTGAATAAGGCAATCATTCCCCAAGTTCATCCCCAAAACACCTATGGCCATTTACTCAGGCAACTATGTATTCTGAACAAGGGGAATACTCATACATTTTGAGTTTACTGGGCACAGAGTCTGAATAATCATTGATAACTGGAAACACAAAGCATCATCATGTCCCTCTCTGAAAGAGTGCAGGTTATATGAGGGCCACGTAATAGAATTCTGGCCCAGGACCAACTAACATTGGGTCCACTAGGGCCATGGACTCTACTAGTGGATTGGATATATTTAGTAGTTGGCAGAACCTTCAGGGTCCTTGGTTTGATGAGGTAAGACTTCCTATAGGAGGAAAGACCAGTTGGATGCCTCTGAAATCACCTTTACCCCCAGCAGTCAAGACAGCAGATCAAACATTATGTTGCGTTCTAGAGTCTAAGGAAAAGATTAGAACCAGTGTTTGGGACCTAAAGGTTACTGGAGAGGTGGTGCCCATTTTATCTCCATTTAATTCATTGAGCTAGATTAGAGATTGGCAAACTTCTTCTGTAAAGAGATAGATAGTAAATACTTCAGGTTTTGTGAGACATTCAGTCTCTGTCCCAAACATTCAACTCTGGCTTCGTAGCACAAGCAGCCATAGACAATACATAAACTAGTGTAGCTGAGTTTCAATAAAATTTTATTTACAAAATCAGGCAGAGAGACAGATTTAGCCTAAAGACCATAGTTTGTTGACTCATGATAGAGACAATATTTTAAAATAATAGCTCATATGTATTGAGAGTTTATCATATTTCAGGCATGATCAAGTTTATAAAATATTTATTAAGCTATGTCTTACTGTAGCCCTATAATTTATTATTGTCTTCATTTTAAAAATATAGCCCTTTTTGTTATGCATAAAATAGTAAAAAATATTTTGATCTTCAGTAAGGAAAGAAAGCAACCCAATAGAAAAATGAGCAAATGATATTCCGGGCTGATTCACAGAAGACAAAATTCTAATCGTGTTTAAACATGTAAAAATACACCCAGTGAGATATTGCTTCATCCCTATGAGTATCACAAGAACAATAGATTATATTCCTATTTAAAATATACACTTTTCATCCCTGAAAGAGGAGCCTACTTCTCTACCGCATTGATATTGGGCTTGGTATGTGACTTAAAATTATATGTGACTTAAAAATGATATCAGGGAGTATTTCTCCCGCTTATCAAGCTTGGCTACATGGCGTGTGGGCCCTACTCTGAGGGAGAATTATGTATGATCAAACTGTTGAATCCATGTGACTTGCTTTGGCTAACAAAATGTAGACAAAACTTATCTGTGTCACTTCTGAGCAGACGCTTTAGGAGCCAGCTTACAGTTGTGAAGTCCTTTTCCATCTGACACAAGGCTGACAATGTCCTACTCAGAAGAAGTTCCATCAGCCTAGGGTGGAATAAACACAGTGTAGAGTAAAGCAGCAGCTTATAGACAATGGGCTTGCAACACGAGGCCTGTGGGAATAAAAGGTTGCTTATGCATTTGCAAGAGCTGTGTAAATTGGTTATCGACACTTGGACAGGATTTTAACCTTGTCACTCTCCTTGTTAGAGATGTCACCTTGGCCAAGTTGCTAAATCTCTCTTCTGACTTCCTTTCCTAATCCAATGTTGATAATGATCGTGTTTTTAGAAACAAGTTTGTTTTGAAGATTAAATGAATGAGTACCTGTAGAATACACAGAATTGTGCTTAGTGCTTGGCAGAGAGTCAATGCTATCTTCTCCATGATTCATTGTACTTTGGGAAATCTGTGCTAGCTTTGCTGGAAAGTTGATTTGGGCTTATAGTGTTGGCAGCAACTGATAAAACTTTGTTGCCTTTCTTTATTCTTGAACCTTCCCTGCTGTTATTTTGCATCAGGATATTTGTTTTAAATATGAGATCCCAGAGGAGGAAAGAATCACTTGGCAAGCCCAAAGAAAGTTCCATTAGCATTTTCATCAAGTTTGGCATATGGCACCTCAGACAGCACAGGAAGGGGAGATGTTAAGGGCCAGTAGACTGGAAAGAGATTTCCTACTAAGTAGAATGTCTATTCAAAAGAAAAAAAAGTAAAAGAAGAGATATGATTGTCCACAGGAAAGAATAAAAGAAATCTGAAAGTCATACTAACTTGATCTAATCTTTGAATCCTCATGCAGAAAGTATTCATTCCTTGTGATACCCAGTGAAGTTTAGTATTGTACTCACTGTGATATTTACATATGAAAAGTGTCTAGTTAATTATATTCTGACTGTTCCACCTGTGCGAAAAAGATCATCAAAACAAAGAAGGGTCAGCAAGAACACAACATTCAGAAGCCATCTGAAGGAGCTCAGTCTCTACAGAAAGAATGGGGAATGATAAAATTGAAGTGTCTTGTTATTTGTAATATCACAGAGCATTAGGACTTAAAGTGACTTTAGCATTCAGTTCAGTTCAACAGCATTGCTGACACTGCTAATGTGTGCCAGGCTTGGCTGGTTACTGGAGATGGAAAGGAGAATGATGGTGAATGTGGCTGCCTTGGGGAACCACAACCTTCCCAAAGTAGTCAGGACACATAAACATAGTTTCATGAGAAAGACATGCCTATGTACAAAAGTAAATTTTTAAAAAAATACACAAAGGAGGAAGTGATTCAGTCTACCTTTTCAAGTCAGAAAGAAAACTCCAGAAAAGAGTAAATCCCCGTTATTAGAAGTTCAAGAGAAGTGAATTCTCTGAGGTTAGGTAGTTGCTTCATGTCAGCAGTGGAATTTGAAGTACAGACTAACTCTTTGTTTTATAGAAATATGGAGGGGTTTTTTTTTTTTAATCTTTTAAAATAGTTTTGTTCATTCTAGTGCCACATCATTCAAAATGTAAATGAAAAATATTCTCATTTAAAAAAATACCATTAGATCTGAATTTTCATTAGAATAGAGAATTACTCTGTCAATGTAAGGATTAGAATATTACCATCAAATTCAAACCTGGGGAAATTCAGGCTATATTAGCAAGATTAAATTTCCAACACAGAAAATGTGTAGTGCAGACCATTCAGTATCTCACACATGTTGAAATATCCTCATCCATTAGAAAAATGCCAGTATTCAAAAACATTATCTCCTCAAAAGAACACATACACAAAATTAACATGTGAATTCCTTTGAACACATAGAGCATATTTAAACTATTTTTTAATGTATGTAATTATTTGATAATGTTTACTACTCTGGCAGTGCTTGGGACTTGGCCATCTTGTCCATTGCTGTATTCCTAACTTCTAACAACAACAACAACAACAACAACAACAAATCTGGTGTTGTAGCAGGACCAGCGGCAGACAAAACTCCTCAGACACCGAGTTAAAGAAGGAAGGGGTTTATTCGGCCAGGGACATCGGTAAGACTCCTGTCTCAAAAGCCAAGCTCCCCGAGTGAGCAATTCCTGTCCTTTTTAAGGGCTCACAACTCTAAGGGGGTGCGCGTGAGAGGGTCGTGATTGAGCAAGCAGGGGGTACGTGACTGGGGGCTGCATGCACCGGTAATTAGATTGGAACAAAACAAGACAGGGATTTTCACAGTGTATTTCTACACAATGTCTATAATCTATAGAAAACATAACTGATTAGGTCAGGGATCAGTCTTTAACTACCAGGCTCACGGTGTGGCACCGGGCTGTCTGCCTGTGAATTTCATTCCTGTCTTCTAGTTTTTACTTCTTCTTTCTTTGGAGGCAGAAACTGGGCATAAGATAATATGAGGGTGGTCTCTTCCCTTAGTGTAATAGGGTTCTCCAGAGAAAAAGAAACAATAGGATGACTATTTATTAGTCTGTTCTCACACTGCTGATAAAGACATACCTGAGACTGGGTAATTTATAAAGAAAAGGAGGTTTAACTGACTCACAGTTCCACATGGCTGGAGAGACCTCATGGTCACGGTGGAAGATGAAGGAAGAACACAGTCATGTCTTACATGGTGCCAGACAAGAGAGCTTCTGCAGGGAAACTCCCATTTATAAAACCATCAGCTCTCCTGAGACTTATTGGCTATCACAAGGACAGTATGGGGGAAACTGCCCCCATGATTCAATTATCTCCACCTGGCTCTGCCCTTGACACGTGGGATTATTATAATTCAAAGTAAGATTGGGTGGGGACACAGGCAAACCATATCAAATATATGGAAAGAGTTTTATTATAAGGGATTGCTTGACACAATTATGAAGGCTGAGAAGTCCTGTTATCTAAGGTTGACCAATGACAGCAATGATATGCAGGACAGCCAATAACATAGTTTCAGTCTGAGTCTGAAGGCTTAAGAACCAGGGGAGCTAATGTTGTTGTTCCAGTCCAAAAACAAACAGGTTCAAAACTCAAGAAGAGATAAAGCTTTATTCAAGTTCACAAGCAGGAAACAAAAACAAGAACAACAAAATGATGTGTTAGTTCAAGATATTCAAGTGGGAGAAATCCCCTCTTACTCTCAGGAATCAGCCCTTTGTTTTTATTTACGCCTTCAACTGATGAGACAAAATGCACCCATACTGGGGAGGGCCATCTGGTTTACTCAGTGTGCCCATTCAAATGCTAATCTCTCTCAGAAACACCTTCACAGACACAGGGAGGGTAATGCTCCACCAAATGTTGAAACGCCCTAGAGCCCAGTCAAGTTGACGCATAAAATTAATCATCACATATGGTAAATAATAAGACCCAATGTATAATGCGTCAATGAATGAAGAAAGCTATGCAAAGAGGCAAGTCAAGAAAATGTGTAAAATACAGACTTGAATTTAGGTGCTAGATTAGAAAATTGTAATTTCTTCGTAACGGAAGGAAAAAGATCTCTAATCAAAGAAAACTAATGAAAAATACTAGTTGAACCTTGATAGCCTGAGCTTTTTGATTCTTCCTATTGATGATGAAGGGATTTGGGAGTTTGACTTTTCCTCTCCGGGCACATGAGTTATATAGCCTTTCCATTTGGTTTGCTTCTATTCCAGGCAGCATGAGGTATCAAACTTAACTGAAGAACTGAACACGACTAGAACATAATTTACCAGTCTCTTCACGTACAACTGACTGCCTTCCTCAGTAACATGTCAGGGAACATTGTAATTAAAACTGCTTTCCATTTATTTCCACTTGAGAGCCTTGCCTCCCTTGGGATTCTACAATAACATAGGAATGCCTGAGACTCCCACGTACAGTAAGAAACTCGGCTTATTTGCAAAACTTTTAGGTTGTCTTCTAACATTGTGATCCTGTTTACTGTGTGTGTATGTATGTGTTTTGTTTTTTGTTTTTTGTTTTTGTTTTTGAGATGGAGTCTCGCTTTGTCACCCAGGCTGGAGTGCAATGGTGCTATCTGGGTACACTGCAACCTCCACCTCCTGGGTTCAAGCAATTCTCCTGCCTCAGCCTCCTGAGTAACTGGGACTACAACCTCCCGCCACCACGCCCAGCTAATTTTTGTATTTTTTGTACGGATGGGGTTTCACCATGTTGGCCAGGTTGGTCTTGAACTCCTGACCTTGTGATCCACCTGCCTCAGCCTCCCAAAGTGCTGGGATTACAGGCATGTGTGTCCGGCAGTGATCCTGTTTTAACTAAAAGCTCTGTTTACTCCTTCCTGTTCCTGATTACTGTTTCTTCTTTTTCCAACATTATGTGACTAATTCCTATCTCTGTGTCACATTTTCTACTCGTACTCTTGAACATATTTCATTTTACCCGAAAAATCAAAAGATGCAATTTTCTATGTAACTTTTGGGGTTGTTGTAAATGATAAATGAAATAATGACTTGGAAGGATTCATTATCTCCCAGTTATGCTGTTAGCAGTATTCTTTTCAATTAAAAAAAAATTGTTTTTAAAATAAAAATAACATGCAGGGTGTGGTGGGTCACGCCCATGATCCCAGCACTTTGAGAGGCCAAGACGGGTGGATCACCGGAGGTCAGGAGTTCGCGACCAGCTTGACCTGCATGGTGAAATCCTGTCTCTACTAAAAATACAAAAATTAGCTGGGCATGATGGCGGGCGCCTGTAGTCCGAGATACTTGGGAGGCTGAGGCAGGAGAATTGCTTAAACCTGGGAGGAGTTTATGATTCAACTGGCCACCTTGGGCCTGGTGCAGTGGTTCACACCTGTAATCCCAGTACTCTGGGAGGCCGAGGCAGGCGGATCACCTGAAGTCAGGAGTTCAAGACCAGCGTGGCCAACATGGTGAAACACTGCTTTTACTAAAAATACGAAAATTAGCCAGGATGGTGGCATCCACCTATAATCCCAGCTACCCAGGTGGCTAAGGCAGGACAATTGTGAACCCGGGAGGTGGAGGTTGCAGTGTGCCAAGATCACACCACTGCACTCCAGCCTGGAGCGACTGGTTTCTCACCTTCTTGAGACTTTCTACAAAGCTATAAAAATGTGTTTCTGTTTGTGGGGAGAAGACAGGAGGAAATGTTCATTCATTGACTCCTGTACCCCAGTTGTTAAAGTTTTAAGCCCATGGAGCATTAACTGCCTTATTCTTTGAGGTCGGGGTGCCTGGGTATGAAGCATGCTCCAGTGCCATCCCATACTCTGATCCGACCAGTGAAGCACTGAACTGGAAGAAAGAGATAAGCAACTCTTCTCTCCCTAAGAGAACAGTTCTATTGTGAAATAATCTCATTGCCATGTCACGCCTCTGGTGCCCTGTGACAGTTTTCCCGTGTCATTCTACATGGCACTTTCTCATTTCACTGCCTTTGCAGGATGCTAAAGGACAGTGTTGCATAGTGATTAAGAGCACACACTCAGGAGTTAGAGTGCCAGAGTTCAAATCTCAGCCTCAACTTTTTAACAGTATATACCAGCCATGTCATTGCCCCTTAGTTCCCTAGCCTTAAATAATAAGAGATAATAAAAGTAGCCTACCCTAAAGCCTTTTTATGAGGCTTAAAGAAGTAAAATGCATAGAAGAGTGCCTATCACATAGTCAGCTTTATATATCTACAATTATTTTGTTTTAAATTTTTGCTTCTTCAGATATTCAAAATTTACAACAAACACAATCTATATTGAGATGTTTCTTCTTTCTAATATGAGCTACAAAATGTTGACTGTTTTTTTAATTATTTACTCTGATCAAGTGTCTTTCTGTTTACTTGACCCTGTAGTATCCTTAAATTTGAATATTTCATTTTTTATTCCTTCTGCCACAAACATTTCACTTGGGATATGATAATGGAGGAAACTCTAAACTACGTTACTTAGAAAAACACATGCTTTCTCTCTCCTGTCTCTGTCTCTGTCTCTGTCCATCTCTGTGTTTCTGTGTGTGTCTCTTATTTCTCTGCATACTCTCTCTCTGTCTCTCTCACACACACACACAGACACACACACACCCTTCGATCTTAAGAAAACAGGTTCAAATTCAAACTGACATGAGGAAAGTAGAGAGAAGGAACTTTGAATAAAACATGAGACTGAAATTTTAAACTAGACTGGACTCATATTTAATAAACCAAAGTGACTGGAATGTTTTTAAATCCACCCTAAGATTATGTGAAGTAATGGGGAAAAGATACATCTCTGGAACATAACTGAATTATTTTTAAAAATAAAATCATTATATGCTTGTTTATACTCCCAAAGAACTGAGACACCTCAACAAACTTATAAATACTTGCAACTTAAGTTTTCAGTTTTAGTTACCATATTATCTGCATCTATAATATATGGTTGAATATAATAGGGAACTGAATATTATGATCTACTCTTTTCCCAATGAGAAACTTTCTTGATCAATTTGAATGGATTAAATTCTAGGGATGTGGTTGAAATAAAATTCCACTTTATAGTGGTTACTGCATAATAGTAGCAATATGTACCTACAAGGTAAAATAAGACAGACAGTCCCCAACCTACAATGGTTCGACTTATATAATTTTCCAATTTTACTATGGTACAGAAGTGATATGCATTTGGCACGCTCTTCAACTTACAACGGGGTTTGAGACAATCTACTTGTCAGTTTCTGGGGGAAAAGGCTAAGTGAGAGGAGTGAATGCACAGTTTGTAATATACCATGGAAGAGTTAGAAACAAAGGATTAGATGAACCCAGCAATATGGCCAGATCTTAAAATGATGTTAATACAATCCTAATTGAAAACAGTAAGAAACATAATGAGGTCTTCATCACAATCTTATATTTTCATTACAAATACATGTGTACCCATCCACTTTTTTTATGAGGAAAACTTTAAAACACATCTAAAGACTAAAAGAAATGTGAACAAATGAAAATATATGTCTTGTACTTAGACGGGAAAGCTCAAATTACTAAGAAATATTGAATTCAGTTGGTGTATGATGAATAATGTTGTGGTGGTAACTCTGAAATTATATTTTCATATTGTATTGTTGAACAAATACAAAAATATATTGCCTTCCCTGAGCCCAGGAATTCATGACTGCAGTGAGCAATTATCATGTCACTGTACTCCAGCCTGGGTGACAGGTGGAGACCTCAACTGTAACTACATATGTGTGTGTGTGTGTGTGTGTGTGTGTGTGTATACACACATATATGTATATGTGTATATATATATAGCTGTTGTTGGGAATGAGAATTTTGTTGGGGAAGAAAGGAGATACAAATATGGAAGGAAAGAACTAGTACTGAATTTTATTTACAGATATTAGTATGAACTCATATTTTCTAAAATGTGTGTATATCTCAGTTCTGGTCACAGAAACACCCCAGGGGCAATAAAGTCCCAGTGACCACAAACAAACCCAGCAGCCAGATCTAAGCATGTATGTCCATTCCTCACCCAAAAAAACCAGGGCTCCTTGGATAAATGACTGATTTCAGGTCTGGGTCAAAGAGAGAACAAGTGAATACAAGCAAGTATAATGTGTTGAACCAGAAATCTCGAGAGTGCCTAAAAAGATAAGAAGATCATGCCAAAAGCACATAAGACTCAGCCTGAGGGGATTCCACATGCCAAATTCAGATTACTTTGAACATCAAAAAAGAAAAATGATAGTGAGGGATTGTGACACATTGGATTAAAAATAAATCAATGGATCAAAAGATGAGGGAGTGGTAAAAGGGTAAGCTCTTCTTTACAGATTAAGGTAAGCAGTAAAGTATTTGTAGCTTTATAAATATTACAAGTAAACAAAACAAGTTTTTAAAAATAAACACAAAAGGCCATCAGATTTTTCAAGGACACATGCAAATACAAGGACCCAGATCAAATACTTTATAATAGTTGTTTATGATGGGAAAAGGGAAGTATTAGTAAGGAGGGGGGATGAAAGAGAATAAATAAATGAAACAGGAAAGAAAGAACATATTTTACTGTAATTTGAAATGATAATAACGTGAATATTTCACTTTGCTAGTGGAGAACAAAACCAAAGATAACTAAAGAAAAAAACAGAACCATATTTTAAGATCAACGAATTCCCTAAAATTTTTTGTTTCTCTTTAACTCTTTCTTATTTAGTCCTTTAATGTAAAGCTGGTTTATCATTTTTGTACAGAAAATATCATAGGATAATATTTTCTTTTGTGTTGACCAAGAATGTAATACTTACGTATTCAGATCCGTAACTGCATAGTGAATGCTCCTTGCATTTTTATTAATTATCACGCAAAAGTTTAGCAAGAGAGTATAAGTTGGAATGATCTGAAGACAGAAAGATTTTTATCAACTGATATCATTATATTAAAAAACTAATTTACTCACAGAGAGTTTTGAAATCTTATTTTATCCAACTTTTCAAATTATACACTTCTTTCCAGAATAAATATAACAGTTGATGCAGTAATCAAGTACATATTTGCATATAAAAAGCATCTACTTAATTATATTTTGACTGTCACACCTGTCATAAATAGAAAACTGAAAACATCAAAATTAAATGGTTCCAGACCATCAAAGCAAGAGGTAGATTAGCAGGAATTCCAGACATCAATAATAAGGAAAGTTCCAGTAAGACATACTGTTAGCATTCTGAATTCACATCTCAATAGAATCACACTTTTTTTTAATGCAAAACAGAAGGATAAGATCCAACCATCTGCTGTCTACAAAAGATCTACCTAACAGGAAAAGACACCATGCAAACAGAAAACAAAAATGAACCCAAGTAGCTATATTTATATCAGTGGAAAAAAACTTTAAATCATCAACAATAAAAAAAAAAGAGAAAGAAGGTCATTATGTAATGATAAAGCATTCAGTTAAACAAGAAGACATAACTATCCTAAATATATATGCACGAAACACTGGAGCACCTAGATTCATAAAACAATTCTGCTAGACCTATGAGAAGAGACTGAATACAATAATAGTAGACTTCAATACCCTGCTGACAGTGCTAGATAGATCATGAAGACAGAAAATCAACTGGAATTCAGCTGGACTCTAGACCAAATGAACCTAATAGACATTTACAAGAAATTCTTCTAGCCCAAAAGTACAAAATACACATTTTTGTCATCTGCTCATGGGACATTCTCCAAAATAGACCATATGCTTTGCCATAAAGCAAGTCTCAACAATTTCAAATTCTAAATCATATCAAGTATCTTCTTGGACCACAGTGAAATAAAATTAGAAATTAATACAGACAGGACATGGTGGTTTATTCCTGTAGTACCAGCACGTTGGGAGGCCAAGGCAGGCAGATCACTTGAGCACAGGAGTTTGAGACAAGCCTGGGCAACACAGCAAAATCCCATTTATGTACAAAAATTAGCCAGGTATGATGGCAAGTGCCTGTAGTCCTAGCTACTCAGGAGTCTGAGATGAGAGTTCCCTTGAGCCCAGGAGGGAGAGGTTACAGTGAACCAAGATCATGACACTGCACTCCAGCCTAGGCAACAGAGCAAGACCCTGTGTCAAAAAAAAAAAAAAAAAAAAATTAATGCAGAGGAATTCTCAAAAGTAAACACACACTTGGAAAACAGATGACTTATTCCTGAATGATCTTTGGATAATCAATGGAAATTTTAAAAAATTTGAAATGAATGAAAATAGAGACACGATATACCAAAACCTCTGGGATACGTAGCAAAAGTAGTGCTAAGAGGAAATTTTATAACATTAAATCCCTACATCAAAAGGATGTAAAGATATTAGATCAACAACTTAATATTCCACCTCAAGGAACTAGAAGAACAAGAATAAACCAAACCCAAACCTTGCAGAAGAAAAGACATTTAAAAAAATCAGAGCAGAACTAAATTAGATTAAGACCCCCAAAATAATACAATGATCAATGAAGTGAAAAACTATTTGAAAAGATAAACAAAATTGATAGACCACTAGCTAAATTAAAGGGAAAAAAGCAAGAAGATTTAGATAAGCACAATCAAAAGTTATAAAAGTTTTTACAGCTGTTACCACAAAAATACAAAAAGTCATCAGAGATTAATAGGAACATCTGTGCACAAACTAGAAAACCTAGAGGAAATGGATAAATCTGGGGAGGTTGTACATTTCTGGAAACCTATCCATTTCATCTAGGAAGAAATAGAGCCAGGAAGGAATAGAAACTCTGAACAGACCAATAATGAGTATTGAAATTGAATTAGTAATTAAAAATCTCCCAAAAACAGAAAAGGAAAGTACCAGATGGATTAACTGCCAAATGTACAAGATGTACAAAGAAGAGCTAATACCAATATTACTAAAACTATTCCAAAATATTGAGGAGGAGAGATTCCTCCCTAACTCACTCTATGAAGCCATTAACACCTTGATTCCAAAATCAGCAAAGACACAAAAACAACAACAAACTATAGGCCAATATCCCTAATGAACATAGATGCAAAAATCTTCAACAAAATACTAGCAACCCAAATTAAACACATTAAGAAGATAATACATCATGATCAAGTGGGTTTTATTCCAGGGATACAAGGATGGTTCAATGTACAGAAATCAATAAATGTGACTGACAACATAAACAGAATTAAAAACAAAAACCCTATGATCATCTCAACAGATATAGAAAAAAGCATTTGATAAACTCCAACATCCCTTCATAATTAAAAAAAACTCAATAAACTAGGCATCAAATTAACATACCTCAAAATAATAAAAGCCATATTTGACAAACCCACAGCTAACAACATACTGAATAGAGAAAAATTTGAAAGTATTCCCACAAAGAACTGGAACAAAACAAGTACGCTCACTCTCACTACTCCTACTCAACATATTACTGGAAGTCATAGTTAGAGAAATAAGGCAAGAGTAATAAATAAAGGTATCTAAATAGGAAAACAGGAAGTCAAATTGTCTCTGTTCACTAATGACATTATGTTATACTCAGAAACCCTAAGGACTCCAGCAAAAGATTTCTAGACAGGGTAGATGATTTCAGTAAAGTTTCAGAATACAAAATCGATGTACAAAAATCAGTTTCTATATACCAATAATGTCCAAGCTGAGAACCAAAGCAATAACTCAATCCCATTTGCAATAGCCACACAAAAAATCAAATACCTAGGAATACATTTAGCCAAGGAGGTGAAAGATCTCTACAAGGAGAAATACAAAACAGTGGTGAAATAAATCATCGATGACAAAAAACAAACGGAAAAAACATACCATGCTAACAGATTAGAGGAACTAATGTTGTTAAAATGACCATACTGCCCAAGCAATCTACAGATTTAACACAATTCCTATCAAATTAACAACATTACTTTTTACAGGATTAGAAAAAAAAAAATTCTAAAAATCACATGGAACTGAAGAGTGAAAGTAATTTTAAGCAAAAGGAACAAAATTGGAGGCATCACATTACCTGACTTCAAATTATACTATGAGGCTATAGTAACCAAAACAGCATGATATGGTACAAAAACAGACATGTAGATCAATGGAACAGAATACAGAGCCCATAAATAAAGCTATACAACTACAACCAACTTGTCTTCAAAAAACTCAACAACCACAACAAAATGGGTAAAGTACATGATGCTCAATAAATGGTGCTGAGAAAATTGGATAGCCATATGTAGAGGAATGAAACTGGACCCCTATGTCTCACAATACACAAAAATTAACTCAAGATGGATTAAAGACTTAAATGAAGACATGAAACTATAAAACTCTTAGAAGAAAACCTAGGAAAAATGTTTCTGGAGGTTGGCATAGGCAAAGAATTTATGACTAAGACCTCAAAAGTAAATGCAACAAACATTGACAAATGAGACATAATTAAATGAAGAAGCTTCTGCATAGCAAAAGAAATGATAAACAGAGTAAACACACAACCTACAGCATGAGAAAAAGTATTTGCAAACTATATATCTGACAAAGGGCTAATATTCAGGATCTGTAAGGAACTCAAACAACTCAACAAGAAAAATCAAGCAACCACATAAAATGTGGGCAAGGGACATGAGCAGATATTTCTCACAAAAAGACGTACAAGCAGCTAACAAACATGTGGAAAAATGCTGAACATTGCTAATTATCAGAGAGATGCAAATTAAAGTGCCAATGAGATATCATCTTATATCAGTCAAAATGGCTATTATTAAAGTCAAAAAACAACAGATGTTGGTAAGGATGCATAGAAAAGGGAACGTTTATACACTATTAGTGGGAATATAAATTAGTACAACCTCTGTAGAAACAGTATAGAGATTTCTCAAAGAACTAAAATAGAACTACCATTCAACTTGGCAACTCCACTACTGAGTGTCTACCCAATGGAAAATAAGTTATTATACCAAAAAGATATCTTCACCCATATGTTTATTACAGCACCAATCACAATACCAAACATGGAATCAATCTAAACGTCCATGAATGGTTACTAAAGAAAATGTGCTGGTCGGGCACGGTGGCACATGCCTGTAATCCCAGAACTTTGGGAGGCTGAGGCGGGCGGATCATGAGGTCAGGAGATCGAGACCATACTGGCTCACATGGTGAAACTCTGTATATACCAAAAATACAAAAAATTAGCAGGGCATGGTGGTGGGCGCCTGTAGTCCCAGCTACCTTGGGAGGCTGAGGCAGGAGAATGGCATGAACCTGGGAGGCAGAGCTTGCAGTGAGTTGAGATTGCACCACTGCACTCCAACCTGGGTGACAGAGCCAGACTCTTGTCTCAAAAGAAAAGAAAAGAAAAGATGTTATATGTATAACATGGAATACCATACAGTCATAAAAAAGAATAAAATCATGCCTTTTCAGCAACATGGATGAAGCTGGAGGCCATTTTCCTAAGTGAAATAACAGGAAAAAAAAATCATCTACTTCACGTTCTTATTTACAAGTGGGAGCGACCGGAAGGAAGCACTAAATATGGGAAGGAAAAAATGTTACCAGCCACTACAAAAACACACTGAAGTACAAAGACTAGGAAGCAACTACATCAACAAGTCTGCAAAATAACCAGCTAACATCATGATGACAGGATGAAATTCACACATAACAATATTAACCTTAAACGTAAATGAGCTAAATACCCAATTAGAAGACACAGAATGATAAGCTGGACAAAGAATCAAGACCAATTAGTATGCTGTATGTGAGAGATCCAGCTCACATGCAAAGACAGACATAGGCTCAAAATAAAGGGATGGGGAAAAAAATTACCAAACAAATAAAAAGCAAAAGAAAGCAGGGATTACAAGCCTAGTTTCTGACAAAACAGACTTTAAACCAACAAAGATCAAAGAAGACAAAGGTCATTATATAATGATAAATAGATCAATTCAACAAGAAGAGCTAACTATCCTAAATATACATGCACCCAATACAGAAGCACCCAGATTCATACAAGTTCTTAGAAACCTACAAAGAGACTTAGATTCCCACACAACAGTAGTGGGGAACTTTAACATCCCACTGTCAATATTAGATCATCAAGACAGAAAATTAATAAGGATATTCAGGACTTGAACTCAGCTCTGGATAAAGTGGACCTGATAGATATCTACAGAACTCTCCACCCAAAAGCAACAGAATATATATTCTTCTTGGCACCACATGGCCCTTACTCTAAAATCTATTACATAAATGGAAGTAAAACGCTCCTCAGCAAATGCAAAAGAACTGAAATCATAAGAGTCTCTCACCACAGTGCAATCAAATTAGAACTCAATATTAAGAAATATTGAGTTCTCAAAACCACAGACCTTTATGGAAATTGAACAACTGCTCCTGAATGACTCTTTGATAAATAATGAAATTAAAGCAGAAATCAAGAATTCTTTCAAACCAAAGAGAACAAAGAGACAGCATACCAGAATCCCTGAGACACAGCCAAAGCAGTGTTAAGAGGGAAATTTATAGCACTAAATGCCCACACCAAAAAGCTACAAAGATCTCACATCGACACCCTAGCATCACAATTCAAAGAACTAAAGATAAAATTCAATATCGCATCATGCTAAAAACCCTCAATAAATTAGATGTTGATGGAATGTATCTCAAAATAATAAGAGCCATTTATGACAAACCCACAGCCAATATACTGAATGGGCAAAAACTGTAAGCATTCCCCTTGAAAACCAGCACAAGACAAGGTTTCCCTCTCTCACCACTCCTATTAAACATAGTATTGGAAGTTCTGGCCAAGGTAATCATGCAAGAGAAAGAAATACAGGATATTCAATTAGGAAGAGGGAAGTCAAAATGTCTCTGCTTGCAGATGACAAGATTCTGTATCTAGAAAACGCCATCATCTCAGCCCAAAAGCTTCTGAAGCTTATAAGCAACTTCAGCAAAGTCTCAGAATACAAAATCAAAGTGCAAAAACAGCAAGCCTTCCAATACACCAACAATAGACAATCAAAGAACCAAAATATGAATGAACTCCTATTCACAATTGCTACAAAGGGAATAAAATGCCTAGGAATACAACTAACAATGGAAGTGAAGGACCTGTTCAAGGAGAACTACAAACCACTGCTCAAGGAAATCAGAAAGAACACAAACAAATGGAAAAACAGTTCATGCTCATGGATAGGAATAATCAATATCATAAAAATGGGCATACTGCCCAAAGTAATTGATAGATTCAGTGCTATTCCCATTAAACTGCCATTGACATTCTTTGCAGAATTATAAAAAGCTGCTTTAAAATTCATACGGAACCAAAAAAGAGCCCACATAGCAAAGCAATCTTATACAAAAAGAATGAAGCTGGAGACATCATGCTACCTGACTTCAAACTATACTGCAAGGCTACAGTAAACAAAACAGCATGGCATTTTCTCCAAAATAGATACATAGACCAATGGAACACAATAGAGATATCAGAAAAAGGAATGCATATCTACAACCATCTGATATTTTACAAACCTGACAAAAAGAAGCAATAGGGAAAGGATTCCCTATTTAATAAATGGTGCTGGGAAAACTGGCTAGCCATATGCAGAAATTTGAAAATGGGCCCTTTCCTTACACCTTATACAAACATTAACTCAAGATGGATTGAAGACTTACATGTGAAACCCAAAATTATAAAAACCCTAGAAGAAAAGCTAGGAAATACCATTCAGGATCTTAGCATCAGCAAAGATTTCATGACAAAAACACTAAAAGTAATTGCAACAAAAGCAAAAATTGACTAATGGGGTCTAATTAAACTGAAGAGCTTCTGCACAACAAAAGAAACTATCATCAGAGTGAACAGACATTCTACAGAATGATAGAAAAGTTTTGCAACCTAACTATCTGACAAAGGTCTAATATCCAGAATCTACAAGGAACTTAAACAAATTTACAAGAAAAAAAAACCCATTAAAAAGAGGGCAAATGCTATGAGCAGACACTTCTCAAATGAAGACATTTATGTGGTCAAAAAATATATTTTTAAAAGCTCAATATCATTGATGATTAGAGAAATGCAAATCAAAACCACAGTGAGATACCATCTCACGCCAGTGAGAATGGTAATTATTAAAAAGTCAAGAAACAATATATGCTGGCAAGGTTGTGGAGAAATAGAAATGCTTCTATACTGTTGGTGGGAATATAAATTAGTTTAACCATTGTGGAAGATAATGTGGTGATTCCTAAAATACCTAGAAACAGAAATAACATTTGACCCAGCAATCCCATTACTGGGTATATACCCAAAGGAATATAAATCATTCTATTATAAAGATACAAACACACATATGTTCATTGCAGCACTATTCACGATAGCAAAGACATGGACTCAGCCCCAATGCCCATCCATGATAGACTGGAAAAAGAAAATGTGGTACACACACACAATAGAATACTATGGAGCCATAAAAAGGAATGAGATCATGTCCTTTACAGAGACCTGGATGGAGCTAGAAGCCATTATCCTCAGCAAACTAACACAGGAACAGATAACCAAACACCACATGCTCTCACTTGGAAGTGGGAGCTGAACACTGAGAACACATGGACACTGGAAGGGGAACAATGCATACTGGGGCCTGTCAGGTGGCAGGAGAAGTGAGAGGATCAGGACAAATAGCTAATACCTAGGTCATGGGTTGATAGTTGCAGCAAACCACCATGGCATATGTTTCCCTATGGAACACATAGACACGTCCTGCACATGTATCCCAGAACTTAAAATTAAATTAATTTTAAAAAAATCATAAAAATAAGTGGGAGCTAAAGAATAGATACATATGAACATAAAGTTGGAAATAATAGATACTGGGGACATGAAGAGGAGGGAGGCTAGGAAAGCGGTGAGGGTTACAAAAATTTACCTATTGGGTACAATGTTCACCATTTGGGTGATGCGTACACAAGAAGCCTAAACTTCACCAATACACAATATATTTATGTAACAAACTTGCAGATGTACCTCCTGAACCTAAAATTGTAAATAAATACAAATTAAGAAAAAAATAATAAAAATGCCTGCATATGTAAATTGACCATAAGATGAGTTTTCTGTGGCATGTATACTCCATACAATCACTATAACTAGATTTATGAGTTATAGAATTATAAAACTTAAGAAAAACCTTAAGAGACAAAGAAAACAGAGTGTGAGGTGACAAATCAGTAACCTGTCTGAGCCAACACTCCGTAATCTGTCCTCCTCATTTCTGAGATCTCTCACTTGGAGTTCTCAAACCTCAAACAGAGAAGTGAGCTTTGTGGCTTAAGAGACTCTAATGAGATGGTGTTAGTCTACAGCCCCCAGCTATGAGACTAACTTACAAAAGTTAGACAGTCACCAAGACTATTTCCATATGAGTTAAACCATATTTTCAGAAATCTCATGACCGTAAATACCGCAAAGTTTAAGTTTCAGAATCCCCCAGTTTCACGTGTCCTTTCCAACTCCCATGCATAGTTTTGTTTTTTTAAAATGTGAATAATTTTTCTTGAAGACACCACCAAAATTGTATCAGCTTTTGGCAGGACAAAACTTGGGTCCATCCAGGTGTGCTCTTCTTCAAAGCCAAAATAGTCATTCAACAACAATACTTGCCACCCATCCTCAATAAGTTCCTTCCACCACTTCTGCCAAATCACCTACACAAGTGTCGTGAATGACAGACTGACATTCTGAACACTTAAGGTACACAGTGTACCAAATATACTAGGATAAATATTTCACAGATTATATAGGGGCTCTTAAAATAAAACATGCCATCAAATTCCAGTAATAGGTATAGTAATAGCTATTTCAATCAAGTTGTGAGCATTAAATGAGCTAATACATAGTTGTATTTAAGATAGCAACCTGTTATGTATTAAGCAATCAATACCTGTTAGTTTTTTTTCTTTTTTTTTTTGTGATTGTTTCTGTCGTTCTTGGTATTTTCAGTTTCTCGATTTTTTTTTTTACAGGCAGACAAATTAGGTTTGATCAAGTAGTTTTAAGAAGGGGGAACAAAAAAAGAAAATAAATACATTATACTGCAGTAAGCTGATGCTGTAGAAACCCAGGACACGTGGCTTCTAATTCAGGAAAATAGAAGCAAACGCATCAACTTTTAGAGGAAGCCAGGGACTGAATGCTTCATTTGACTGGAGAAGTATGAAGCATAAAAGGAAGTATAAGAAAGGTAAAAAATTAATTAGTACAATAATAATAATGACAAGAAATAATTCAAAACAAAACAATGCAAATGAGAACTACATGTAAGCAAATATATGGAAAATAGAAGACAAATTTTAAAGAGTGGATTTATATTGAGGTTTTGAGTCTCTATTTTTCCTTTTTTTAAAGGACTGCAAAGAAATTAATGTATGACTATTTCACGAGTGTTTACTATCTACCAGGTGCTATTACAGGCCATTTGATGCCACGTGGGAGTTGGGGGGAGTCATCATCCATCAATCCATGCTTCCATCCTTTCATCCATCTATCCATTCTACCTTCCTCCATTATTCCTCTTTTTCACATCTCTCCCTCCCTCCCTCCCTCCCTTCCCTCTCTTCCTCTCCTCCCTTCCTCCTTCCTTCCTTTATTCCTTCCTATCCAGTGCTTATAACTTGTCAAGCATATATTCTAGCCACTGGAGACATTGTGGTAAATAAAGCAAAGTCCTTTCTTGCATTCTGTGACAGACTGAGATAGAATGGGTAATTAACAAATACAACCCCTCACATGCACTTATTTATTTATACCATACCAGTTACCGCATCAATCAGGATCCATTTAAGAGACAGAAATTATATAATAATTTTAACAGAGAAAGTCTAACACTAAGAATTATTAGGCAAAACAGGGTACTGGCTACTAAAGGGTAGATAATCAGTCCGGGAGTGGGGTCTCATACCTGTAATCCCAGCACTCTGGGAGGATGAGGAGGGAGGATCGCTTGAGCCCAGGAGTTCAAGATCAGCTTGGGTAACACAAGGAGACTCTGTCTCCATTTAAAAAAAAAAAAGAATAAAATAAAAAGTAGCTGGGTATGGTGGAGCACACTGGTGGGCCCAGCTACTGGGCAGGCTGAGACACGAGGATGGCCTGAGCTCAGAAGGTTGTGTCCTGCAGTGAGCTATAGTCTCACCACTGCACTCAAGCCTGGGTGACAGAGTGAGTCCCTGTCTTTAAAAAATAGATAAATATGCCTGGCACGGTGACTCACACCTGTAATCCTAGCATTTTGGGAGGCTGAGGCGGGTGGATTATTAGGCCAAGAGAGCAAGACCATTCCGGCCAACATGGTTGAACTCTGTCTCTACTAAAAATAAAAAAAAATTAGCTGGGCGTGTTGGTGTGCACCTGTAGTCCCAGCTACTTGGGAGGTTGAGGCAGGAGAATCGCTTGAACCCGGGAGGTGGAGGTTGCAGTAAGCTGAGATCACACCACTGAACTCCAGCCTGACAACAGATCAAGACTCCATCTCAAAAAATAGATAGATAAATAAATAAATAATAAATAAGTTAAATTAAATTAAGAGTAAACAGTAAAGAACTCTAAAGAATCCAGGAATACAGATTTGGGAGCAGCCAGTACCATGAGGGCTGGGGCAATGGTCCTAGGGAAGGAACAAATCTAGGGTCCCCACTGGCCAGGACTTGGATCTGAACCAGGTCATCACCCACTGGATCACAGAGAGATTCTCTTTTAAAGTGAGACTCACTGGTAATAAAACAATGACATTTAAAAGGCAAAATAGAGCACCCGGAGATTACTTTTAGAGGGAAAATGAAGAGCAGGTGATGGTGGACTTATTGAAGAGGGCACAAAGACTGATGGAAGAGAGAGATGGATTCTGGAGAACCCTGGGCTAGATAGAGATAGAGGTGGGATGTAAGTGATGGGTAAAGACCGATCTGTCAAATTAGAGTAGAGGCCATTTCACTCATGAATGGAATATAAGAGAAATTCAAGTGAAAACCCTAGAGAAACATATACTTTTTTGGATGCAAGAAAAAAGAACAGCAAGTGAACATTACCAAGAAATAGAAAGAAAAGAGGGAAAAGAAGTTACTGAAATGAGTTTAGAAAAATAATTCATTGAGACCAAAGAGAAGCCAAGGATAAGGACACTAGGAAAGAACTTTTGGATTTAGGGATGAGTCCAGCTGGGAAATTTAAGAAAGCAATTTCTATAGAGAGGTATGGGTGAAAGTTAAATTGCTTAGACAGTAAGGAAAGGCATAGGTCATGTGGTAAGGAATTTTGGTAAAGAAATGGAGATAAAACTATTACCCAGTCATAATTTTATTTAATCTCAATGATGTAGACTGCAATAATTCTCTAAATTCTCACATACTCCGAAATCTTATTTGAATTTGTTCTAAATACTTCATCTTCTGAATCTTTCCAAAGTGAAGATCAAATAGTAACATTCCCTTGCTCAAAACATCAATAACTTCATTTTAATATTTAAATTATCCAATTATTTAGAGTAGACCTCAAGGTTCTCTAACACTTAAACTAAACATTACTTTGTGTTTGTTCTCTGACTGCTCCCCAATTTATTTTCTATTATAACACAATTACAAAATTCCCTAACCTGCAAGCATGCCTTAACTTTCATGCCTCTATATCAGGGTGTCCAATCTTTTGACTTCCTTGGGACACTGGAAGAATCATCATCTTGGGCCACACATAAAATACACTAACACTAATGATAGCTGATGAGCTTTTAAAAAAATCTCAAAAAAATGTCATAATGTTTTAAGAAAGTGTATGGACCTGCATTGGGCCACTTTCAAAGCTGTGTGGACGGCATGTGGTCTGTGGGCCATGGGTTGCACAAGCTTGCTCTATACATTCATGATCTCCCTTACACTTAATTCAGAGTATGACTTCCACCTCAATGTTCTGGGTCCTTACACAGACTTCCATCCCATCCCCAGTGCTTCTTTATCAAAATTTTCGTGATTGCTGTGGACTGAATTGTGCCTCCTCCATACATCTTTGAAACCCTAATCCCCAATGTGACTGTATTTGGAGACAGGGTCTTTAGGATGTAATTGAGGTCACATAAGGTCATAAGGATGGGGCCCTATTCCAATAGAACTGCTGGACTTATAAAAAGAAACCTCTTTCTCTGTCTCTCATTCAGTGTCTCTCTCTCTCTCTGTCTCTGTCTCTCTCTCTTTCTCTTGCTTTCTCTCTCCCTCATTCTCTCTTCCTCTTCCTTGATCAGTCAGAGGAAAGGCCATGTGAGGAGAAAGTGGCCATCTATTATCCAGGAAAGGAGCCCTTGCAGGAAACCCAATCCTGCCGGAAAATTGATCTTGGACTTTCCAGTCCCTAGGACTGTGGAGTAAATACATTTCTGTTGTTTAAGCCGCTGGGTCTGTGGCATTTTGTTACAGCAACTGGAGCTGAATAATACAAGATTTTATCACTTGCTATGTTTTTTAACCATCTACAGAATTCATTTTTGCAAAATGAAACGATAATTATTATAGTTTGAAGAACATTATATCTATTTTGGGCCAACTTATCATAGATATTTGAATAAAATTCATGGAAAGGAAGAAATATAAAATTTATTTTTACATTTCCTGTAAACAACTGACCCATTACAGTATACCCTGCACATTCAACATATAATTATATTGAATTGAAATTGTAAAAATTCTAACAAACTCAGATTCTATTAATAGATTTACCATATGCATGTGAGTTTCTCTCTCTGTGTGTATGTGTGTGTGTGTGCGTGTGTGTGTGTGAGAGAGAGAGAATTGACCAAGTAGTCTCCTCTTTGAAAAATTAAGAGTAAATGCTCAAGCCTAACTTTCTAAAAGTCCTGTGTTTTAAACTTTTTTCATTGTATATCACAAACACATCTGAAAATGTGCACGACTTATTGGATATTAAAAATAAACTGTAAACTACCAGGCAATGTATAAAGTACGTGATCTAGTTTGTATATGCAAATAGACTTTGTGTATCCTCTCACAGTTTGTATATTTGTCTCCATTCAAATTTCATGTTGAATTGTAATTCTTATTCTTGAAGGTGGGGCCTGATGGAGGTGATTGGATCATGGGGATGGACTCTCATGAATGGTTTAGCATCATCTTCTTGGTGCTATCCTCATGATAGTGAGTGAGTTCTCACAACATCTGGTCATTTAAAAATGTGCAGCCGCACCTCCCCCTTCACTCTCTCTCTTGCTCCTTCTTTCACCAGGTTGATATGCCCACAGACCCTTTGCCTTCTGCCATAATTGTAAGCTTCTTGAACCCTCCTTAGAAACAGATATGCGTATTATGCTTCCTGTACAGGCTGCAAACTGTGAGCTAATTAAACCTCTTTTCTTATAAATGGCCCGGTCTCAAGTATTTCTTTATATTATAGCGATGCAAGGATAGCCTAACACAGTGTGAAATTGATAAGTCCATTTCTGGGCCACACTTTGCAGATCCAAAAATGAAAAAGGTGGAATTTGATCTCTAATACTCTCAGTGATTCTCACGTATTTGTCAATACCTTTGAGATAAACAAATACATACCAGACAATTTATGATGTTTACAGCTGTGTCTTCAAAGCTACGACTTCAACAATATAGTATGCAAGGGTACTTCATTTACTAATATGGTAATTTACAGGTCAAAATTGTTTGTGACACTGTATATGATCAGACAAGAATTAAATACAAGAATCATCAAAATACACTGATTACACTCCTGGTATTAGTTAATGCATTATATTGGGTGCTTTAATACATTCTTATAATTTCACAGTGATCTAGTTAGGTTGGTACTAGTACCCTACTTTGAGATATAAAGTTCAGAGCATTGTAGCTAAATTTCTCAAGAAAACATATTTTATATATAACATCATATAATTATATATTATATAATAACATATGTTAATACAGTCTAATCTAATATATAATATACATGTATATACAGGGTTAGTGAAGAAACTAGAACCCAATCTTGAAATACATTATATTGGTTGGGAGCAGTGACTCACGGCTGTAATCCCAGCACTTTGGGAGGCCAATGCAGGCGGATCACAAGGTCAAGAGATCATGACCATCTTGGCCGACATGGTGAAACCCCGCCTCTACTAAAAATACAAAAATTAGCTGGGCGTGGTGGCGCGTGCCTGGAGTCCCAGCTACTCTGGAGGCTAAGGCAGGAGAATCGTTTGAACCCAGGAGGCAGAGGTTACAGTGAGCTGAGATTGCACTACTGCCCATCAGTCTGGCGACAGAGCAAGACTCTGTCTCAAAGAAAAAAAAACGAAATACAATATATTGAATTTCATTTGCTTATAAGTAAAGCACAGTATAAACTTGGTTCACTGAATAATGAAATTCAATATTTTTTTTCTTCAAGGTAATGGAAGATTTTTAAATAAGTGACATTTTGTTCCACTACATTATATTTGGTGGTATGCCATAGATAAGTATGGGAAAAAAAGCAAAACTTTAAAGCATCTACATTTTTAAAAAGCCTGCTGTGTAATCTTTGTAACCTCCAAGGTATTTTTTTTTTACTAAAATAAAAAAAAGTCTTTAAGTTTGTACTGTGTGTGTTGAGTTAGCTATTTTAAGATGATAAGCATTTCATATATTAGACATTTAGCATAGCTAAAAACCAACACTTTGAAAAATGGACTGAGGGGTTGCCTACCAATTAAAATGTATTATGCTAAAGTTAATGGCAAAAGTTGAGATGTAATTAGCTCAGAGCATAAAGCTGTGAGAGAAACCTGTCAATACACACCCCCTCATTCCTCCTACCTCCACTCTAGTTTAAGCTGTGAATACTCACTCTTAACTCTTTTGCAACTTCCTACGCTTTCCTACTTACCATGTGAGATCCACATCCGTTCAATTCCTCCATGTATCTTGCCAATCTCTCAATCATTTGATCATTTTTAAATTAATTACTCATTCTGACCAACTCTTCTTTGTGGGCTACCAGCCACTGGGTGGAAAAGATCCCTTGCCTACAACAGGTCATGTGAGTATATCAACAAAAGTAGATAAATCTTTATGACTGCATGGAACTCTTACAATTCTAACATTGCATATATATTACATTTATAAATCTAAATTTCATTCATCACACTCTGTAAAACCTTGGATGCAAGAGATATGCACAAGGGTGCTATTCCGAGGACAGACAGACAACAGTTACTGTCTGTCATCATTGGACAGCTCTCCTTCTCAAGAGAGAGGAATTTCACTTCCCACCCACCTAGTCCAGGCTTTCTTATCTCTTGTGCACATTTCTGCATTTTCTGCATTTCTCCATCTCCAAGCTCATCATCCTTCAGCTCATGCCAACACCACTGCCACAGCCTTCTTCCTAAAATACCTCTTCGCATATGCTAAACTTCAGCACCAGAACTCCATGTTTTATCATCACCTATAGAGTACAGTTCTAATTGCTACACTAGATGTTCACAACTCTCCAATGATCAAGTTCAAAATTATTTGTTAAACTACTTCTGCTATTCTAAAAGCAATCTCCATACTTCTGAGCTGGTCTTTTTAGCAAACATTAAAACGATGTTATATATTTTTCCAGGCCCTCAAAATGTTAGGCTTAGATTATCTTTCTCCTCATCTACACACACCTTTCCTTCAAAGCTCAGACCAGTTCCCACACTGCCCATGAAGGTTATGGCCACCCCTTTTAGTGATATCTTACCTGTTGAACTCCTATATACACTATTCTCTGCCTTGATCGCTTGACTTTTGGTAAATGCTGTCTCGCGATGCTAATTTTATGTATATGTATTTTTCCTTACTAACTATAAGCTTAGTGAGAGTAGAAACTAAATACATTTGTTTCAATTTTGATAGAAAAATTAAGATTATATGGCCATATTTGCAATCAAGGACCTTGAGGATTAGGTTCTAAATAATCAATCAATTAACAAACCAATATTTATGAGTGACTACTTTGTTTATCAAAGACACTAGATGGCAGGAATTTTAAAAATGAATAAGAAATAGCCTTTGTTCTATACTCAAGGGAATAACAATGTATTCTTAATAACATACATGAATATAAATTATTATACTTCAAAAAGTGCAACTTATTATAAGATAGATAGAGAAAGAATTAATAATGTACCTTGTATTTCATGTTAACCTTCAGTTTACCTATCAAAATGTCTTTCATTGGTAGATGTCTCCTTGAGATGTGAAGAATTTGGAACAGCATTTACATAAAAAAGAACGGCAATTAGATTCCTTCTTAGACATGTCTTGAATGAACCATCCACACAAACTGTTAGATACTGCCAGGTGCTTAGAACAATTTGAAACCCTGAATCCTGATGTTTTAGTCTCAGATTTTATTTTACTTAATACAATACTATTAGGATCTATTCTCATAAATATTCCCAAGACCCCTGCTAATTGACAAGATCCTGCAATTTGGGTGTATAACCTCTATCCTTCCTTACCAGACTGTGTAGATCAGGACAATTCTGGAATCCATGGAAAGTAGGGGGTGTGGAGAGAGGTTCAGTCTAGTTGCAATCCTTTCATGAAACTACTGTCCAAATGTACCCATTGGAACAGGGACGGTAGAGGGTGGAAGCATTGGTAAGGGAGGGTGGTAGATGTCTTTGTCTAGTAACGAAAATTTTGAAAATGTGGGAGTTTGGAGTTATCACTCTTACTTGTGTCTGCCCACTTTCCTCATCTTGTAATTGAGATTCTGACTCTTGGCCCACCAACAGCCTTCATACCCTGGCCTCAGACGCCCGATAATGGCATGCATGAATTGAAACTGTGGTCTGGTCTGCAGGGGTTTCCGTCAAGCCCTGAGCCTGAGGCTCAAACATGACTTATATTCAGGTGTATGCATTCTGGAACATTTTTTAAGCTTCCATAGAAGATTTCTGAGTTTCCTCTTGTTGTTACATGATTTGGGAAATGTTAAAATCTCAATTGTCCTTTTCTCAGTGTACTCTTTTAGGGCAATTCGAAGCAGCCAGTCACTTTACAACCATGATAATATCATCTTTAGCATCACAAATAAGCACTATGGCCACATTATCTCTTCCTGTGTTACCCTTCATTCCATGCCCTCAACAGTGACAACTTAAGTAAATGTGACACTACCACAGGACACATGTTAACATTGTATCACTTTTCCTAGCAATTTACATGCTAATATTATCAAATATTTACATAACCCAATTCCAGAATCCCACTTTGAGATTCCAGCCCCGCCCACTTATGGCCACTCTTAGTACTCATTCCCACCCCAGCCACTTATGGCAACTCTTAATACTTATTATTCAAGGTTCCCACAGAAAGTACATGTCAACACGAAATTAGTGATTAACAAAAGTTTAGTGATTAACAATAGTGACTCTTAAAAGAGTTAAGAGAAACCAGTAAAACAAAGCAACCCACGGTTAGAGTGTGTGAAAATATTTTCCCTAAGACTGAATGGGCAGCAGTTCCTGCAGTGTGAATCTGAGATCCGGCCTTCCACACCCAACCCTCAGGCTCCCACTTGCCAGGGGATGCAGCAGGCTCTTCATCTATAGATCATTTGCAGACACTGAGCCCTGATGAGCAGGGTGTCTACTGCACATTCCCTGTCTTCATACTGGTGCCAATGCCCACCCACTTGTGGCTCTCACAGCTCCAGGGTTCCTGTGGCCACAGATACATCCTGCTGAAACTGAGGTGTGCGAATGAGCCAGGCCCCAAGAACAACTGTGATTTTGTTTTTTAATGTGTTGACACTTCACACTTGTGCAGTACTAAAGACCAGATTGCGCTGCCCGTGAGATAGTGAACAATCCCCAGCCTTGCAAAGGAACTCCAGACTGACCTCGGGGATAGATCCTTAGGAACCAAAAGAAGGCCAAGCTGTTAGCAGAGCACGGAATGCCCTCACTACTATTCTTTCCAACCCCCTGCCCTCTCAGAACTACCCAATCCTCGCAGCCTCAAAGTTTGCCTTGTCATTTCAAGCGTAAGGCCATAAATGCCTGCAGCAATGGTGGGAGAAAGTAGTTACTGGTCAAAAAGAAAAGGCAGTTTCAAAGCCAATTCATTTGAAGAAAGTACAATTTCCACCTTACGCTTTGAACATTCACAGTCTCAGTATCTGTCTCTGGGCATAAGCTGATCCCCATCTAGTCAGGAAAATAACCTCACTGGGTTTGTAGAGACACAGTGTATATGCCTGTTTGAAGCTTTTTCCTCTTGGGTTCAATGGAGTTACTTGGTTGAGGTAGCAAAACGTTGACTCTTCTGGGTTTGTTTGTTTCTTTACCGAGAGTTCTTCCCTGACTTTGGACTTGAGAATAATTCTTATTTGTACTTGAAGCTGTCTCCTTGCACCTCACCTCAAAGCAACTCTCATGTCTTTGGAAAAGAGATTTTTCAGACCACAGATCAAAAATTACTTCTTAAGGTGATGGTACTGGGCGCCAGGAGGAAAAGGTGCCTGCTGTGTACTCTGGGTCAGTGGTGTTGAAAACAGCCCTTTTCCCAGCTTGCTGTTGAGAAATATATGCTTGTGTCTTGTCTCTCGTGACACTTGCTTTTTTCCCTGCCCCTGTGGATTGGCTTCAAGCTATTGACATCTGGTATTTGCAGATTTTGCAACGTGGTTCTACTTCTTTTTTGTCTGTAGGTTATTTCTCCGGGAGCAAAGAAAATAATTTCCTAAATCCATGCACATATGAAGAAATGTCGTATATTACTGGTTTTTATTCTTGTCGTTTATAGAGCAAAACAATAATAGAAAAAGAAAAAAAGGACTCAACTTTTGAATTCACCGAGCAAGTTGGAGAAAGTTGGACAATAACTATGCTGTGGCAAATGAGGAACAAACACATATCAGAACTTCAAGTACACACAGAAAGCAACTCTAATGTCTCCTTCCATTACAACTTTCAATAGTCATTGAGCAATATAATAGTAGAATATATATATATGATATATATATATATGTTTTACTATAAATTATCACTCTTTTATCCAGTAAGTGAATAAAAGCATTGCTTTATGTAAAAGGAATCCCTGATGCAGGTAACTTTTATGCTTGAAGAGAAATCTCCAGGGTAAAGAGTAAGTTTCTAAATAATTAAGAAACAATGAAATAAAATTGTATTTAAGACTGCCTTCTATATTTAAGATGCACATAATTTCTGAAATCAAAGAATTTAGAGTTGTGTTTTTAATAGGAACGACACCCTTGTGAGTTCAGGAAGCTTTCAGAGGAGATGATGGTAAGGCACTTGAAGTTATGATGGAACCAGATACAAGTGGGTCAGCACTAGGGAGCTCACTTGAGCAGATCTGGGGTTACAGCTGAGAAGGGTGAAGTGATGTAACAGAAGAGTGAAAACCAGGGACAACTCATTTACTAAAGACTGAACTAATTTCTGCCCTACTTATCTGAGGTAGAGGATGCACACCCTAAATTCTTAGCCTTTTGGATATTGTGCAGTGTAATGATTGCCCTTAGGTATGTTACAACAATGGGAATTGTAGATTGACTAATGCATATTTGGAGAATCAAGTGCAAAGAAAGTGGAAATGGGCCATCAACAATACATCCTAACTGAGATGCTGGGAAAGAAAGGCATTGATGTCACTACTCCTTAAAAAAATTAAAATTCCATAACAAAAACAAAAGGGAAGAAGATTTGAACCTCCATTTCCACAAATTAGTATGTGCTTTCCAACTATTTTTTTAAAATTTCATTTTCACAGTCGCTTATTTCCTAGAGCCTCTCCAGCCAGGCTCTGTGGATTTGGGTCTCAACTCCACCATTGACCAATGGTATAAACATCAACAATTTCTTTAACATTTCTGTGTCTCAATTGGAGTAATAATCATGCCCTCCCCCCACAGAGAGCGTCACTCTGCAAACAATGTGGTTAGAAAACAAGATAGAAGAGAAATGAGCATATAGTAAGTGCTCTATGTGTTAGCTACTTTTACTATTACATGTAAATACAGTAGAATTAAAAAGCAAACAAGTACGCATCTGTCATCAAAGCTTAAATGGGATGGAACAATGTGAACAGAAGGAAAGAATGAAGCAGTAATATATACAAAGGCAATATTACAAAGTATTAATTTTAATATTTATAAGGGTATACTTACTTCTATGGAAAGCAGTCAAAATTTACACATGACACAAAGAAAAACTAGGTAGAAATGAAAGGAGACAGTACATTTTTAAAGTTAATAATAGTAAGTCTAGATCCATTCTTAAGATGGCTGAATAGGAACAGCTCCAGTCTCCAACTCCCAGCGCGAAGGACACAGAAGACCGGTGATTTCTGCATTTTCAACTGAGGTACTGGGGTCATCTCACTAGTGAGTGCCGGACAATC
>NW_012115433.1:4629610-4676482 GCF_000951035.1 Colobus angolensis palliatus
TATACCTGATATAAATGATGAATTGATGGGTGCTGACGAGTTGAGGGGTGCAGCACACCAACATGGCACAAGTATACATATGTAACAAACCTGCATGTTATGCACATGTACCCTAGAACTTAAAGTATAATTAAAAAAAAATTAAAAAAAAATAGTAATTCTAGTTTCTATCTTGAATATTTAATGTAAATTTAAAACATATTATTAATGCTAATGGACAACATAACTTACAGATATTAAGAAAAATTAAAAGGAATAATGTGTATTATCATAATTGATAGCCAGAAAATGCTATATTTAAAAGAAATCATATAATCTTGTAATACATAATAATATGAATTACCATATTAAATATATAACCTTAGCAAAGAATAAAGATGAAAACTAAGTTCATCTTTAAACTCTATTAGTTTTCATCTTTACAATTGCAAAGAACAGTGTTTTTAAAAAGCAAGGGAAATTAGGTATAGGAAACAAATAAATAAAACGTGTCAACTGAAATATAAAACAAAAACTTGTTGAAAAAATAAATGTCTGAAAGATTGGCAAAATTGAGTAATTCCACCCAAGCCTTACTAAGGCAGAAAGAGATAAGAAGATCAGAAATAAAGTCAAAATCATAGAGTAGATACAGAAGAAAGTAAGGGAATTATACGCAAACATTAAGTGAACTATATAGTAGCAAATTTTTAAATTTAGAAAAAATTATGTATTAGCAAAATACAAATTACCAATATCAAAACAAGAAAATGGGAGAATGTGGGTAACAATTTACCATTGAAAAAATTGGAAATGTCCTTAGAACTCTAACATTGAAAAGGGCACCCAGGAACAGATGCATCAATGTTTCTTGTTTGTTCATTTCTGTCTGTTGAACAACAGAAAATGATGATATTGCTTACAATATTCCAGACCATGGAAAAGATTCTAATGTGTTTTATGAGTATAACTTACTCAAATAACTGACAAAGTTCATTCCAAATACTAGTCTGATAGAAGAGTAGATATGCAGATATAGCAAATAAATATTAGCAAAAAGATCTAAGAAGATACAAAAGTATATTATTTATATTATTCAGTATTTTTATCAGGACTGCAAAATTTGTTCAATATCAGATTATTTGCATATTTTACCTCGGTTAAAAAAAAACTAAAGAAAAACCATATAAATATGTTAATAGATACAGAGAATTACTTGATAAAAATTCCATGACTATTAATAAAATCGCTACATAAAACAGAAAAAAAATTTCATTGGGAAATTAATAGGATTCTCACAATATTTTCTGCTAGAGAGACTTGCACTTTATTAGATAATAAATGTTGCTCCTGGAAGTAAAGGATGTGATTACAAAAGACCATTGGAGCTTTTAACTGTATTTCAACATCACTTAAAATATTAAAGATGAAACATTAAACATAGAGAGAGATGATTTAAATATTAACTTGCAGAAAACTAAGAGTTGTGTTAAAAGGAGAATGAGAGTCTTTATCTAGTGACTGCTTGGGGAGAGATTAATTCTTCCTCTGCATTTTACTTCACGACAATGTCTTTCCCACATAGGTATGCGTTAACTGCAGCTACTTCTGCAAAATACAGTGTGAGAGCCAAGGGAGTTTCCATTCAAATGTGTAACTCTCATGTTTTCCACTGTCTCATTTAGTATATTATCTTATAAGATCTAAGGTGGAGCAAATATTTACTCAATGGTTGCCATTTATTTTCAGAAAATATTCCCCTGAATTGGACTGCAGGCATTGAGATTTAATATGAACCCTGGAGTTTTCTTTAAAGTTCCTGGAAGTTTTGTTTCAGTTATATTCTGTCAATTAAAGAGTAACTAGGTGTTTTTTTTTTTTTTTTTTTTGAGGTGGAATCTCGCTCTGTCACCCAGGCTGGAGTGCAGTGGTGCGATCTCGGCTCACTGCAACCTCCGCCTCCCGGGTTCAAGTAATTCTGCCTCAGCCTCGTTAGTAGCTGTGATTACAGGCGCCCATCACCACGCCGGGCTACTGTTTTTTTGTATTGAGTAGAGATGGGGTTTCACCGTGGTCTCGATCTCCTGACCTCGTGATCCATCCGCCTCCACCTCCCAAAGTGCTGGGATTACAGGCGTGAGCCACCGCGCCTGGCCATAGGTATGATCTTATTCGTGTCTTTGTGCATTCAAAAAAAGGGAAGGAATAATTAGTTAGTCATACCAGCTAAGAGTTTAGAAAATATCTATAAGCACTATCGATTAAAGTCAACTGAATGTAATGGTGCCTTGATATTATTGATTGCATTCCATTTGCACATCCATTTGCTGTAATATAAGTATGTTAGAACTGTATTTGTAATAATAAAAAATGAATTAAATAGAAAATATTTAATTAAAGATAAGAAAGTGAACTTGTGCTCTTTAATGAGATAAAAGAAAACATATTAACTAAGCTGTTTGGAAGATGCTGCATCTAAGACAGACTACTCCAAAAAAGTGAGGGGGAGATCACCCTATCCCATTCAAACAAAGCCTTATCTTTCTACCAATTTAATTAGTAAAATTTAAACTTCCAAGTTGCATATAAACTATTAGCATTATCTACCTCAGTATGAAATCACTCTCCTAAAAATAATTACTCCTAAATCACTTTTCTAAAAATAATTACCCAATGACACCAATCATGTATTTATAATGTGAATGAATTAGAAGTAAGGTTTTTGATAACAGCAGTCTTATCCCAGCATAACTTACAAGAAGAGAAGCAGGGAGTCTTTAGGTTCAGAAATCTTCATTTAACAATGATTTTGTTTCAGGACTTGTGCTCAGTCCTGGAGATGAGGAGTAGAAACACTCTTCCTTTGTTGGAGAAAGGTCCGGACTAAGGTAGGATACAAACACACAAATCAAAACCTGTGAGATAAGAGCTGTGGTATAAATTGGAGTGCTATGACTTTGTACAGCAGGGACATTTCGTTCTGTTAGTGAAAGGAGACATCCAAGGGGAGAACATTTGGGGTAAGACGAGAAAGAAAAGATAATTAACAAGGTAGAAAATGGCATTTCAGGCAGGGAGAAGATCTTATTCAAAGACCCAGCTAATGAGACAGTATGACTATGCAGAAAATAGTTCTGGTACCATAGCAACAGTAGAGGAAAGGGATAATGACAACCCAAGCTAAGCAGTGGCAACTGGCAAAAAGAAAAGAGAACAGAATCTAGAGCTATTTCAAAGTATAACTTGTAAGACTTTCTGGCTAGTTGGATGGGAGAAGGAAGTTGGAAAAAGGGTTCATCTAAAATAACTAATCTAAAAACTGGTTAAAGAGCAGAGCAGTGCTACTCACTGAGATATGGAATTCAAGAAGAATATGGGTTTGTTGTTGGGAGAAATGCCAAGCTCAGTTTGCAACATGTTGAGTTTAAGACTCACTATCTGGCCGGAGATGATGGTAGGGAGACGGATAGTCAGATCTGGAGAAAATCATTTGGAGACAAAGGAATAACAGCCAAAGCCATGGATGAAATGTCTATAAACTGTGGGAAGAATGAGATATCAGGTTGAAATTATTAAAGGTCACCAAGTCTAACCATCTATATAACACTTTGCTGTGCTTTTAAGTATTTACCTGTAACAAATAAAAAAAAATAGAACATCTTATCTCCAAAACCAGTCTGTTGAAATTTTTTTGTTATGGTTCATTAAAATCACTTTTTAGTTTGAATTACTTTTCCTTGATAATCTCTTTTTATCCCCACCCATTTATTTAGGGACACCAACTACACATATTTTGTCTGCTTGAAGTTGAAGCACAGCTCACTGTTGCTCTGTGCATATTTTTTTGTGTTTGTTTTGTTTTTCTGTGCTTCATTTTGGATAGTTTCTATTGCTATGTCCTCAAGTCAACTAATCTTTTCCTATGTAATGTCTATTTTGCAGTTAAACCAACAAATGTGTTTTTATTGCAGAAAGTGCAATGTCTATCTCTAAAAGTTGAATTTGGGTCTTTTGTTTTAAAGCTTTGATGTTCTACACAACATGCCCACTCTTTCCTTTAGTTATTTTATATGTAATGTAGTTAAAATAACTGCCTTAATTCTCTTGTCTGCTAATTCTGACATCTCTGTCCATTAGACATTATTTTCAATTAAATAGCTTTCTGATTATCTTGGTCAATTTTCCTGGTTTTTTTTGTTTGTTTGTTTGTTTGTTTGTTTTTTGCAGGGCTAGTAATTTTTAACTGGATAGCAGACATTGTACATGTTACCTTGCCAGGTGTTGGATATTTTTGAGTCCCTATAGTCATTCTTGAGCTTTCTTCTGGGAAACAGTTAAATTACTTGGAATCATTTGAACCTCCAGGGTCTTACTTTTAAGATTTGTTAGGTAAGACCAACATAGCACATACTGAAGGGCTAATTATTCATAGGGTTGCCAAATTTAGCAAATAGAAATAGTGTACATATAGTTAAGTTTGAATTTAAAATAGATAATATTATAGTATAAGAATTTTAGTGTAAGAATATGAGTTGTATTTGGGATGTACTGCACTATAGCAGCCTGCTTGTACTCCAAGTTGCACTGTTTGTGATGGCCATGCAGTATTTGGGACATATTTATACTAACAGTTATTTGCTATATATCTGAAATTTAATTGGGTACACTGTAGTTTAACTGGCAATTCAAATTATTCTTTGTTACTGAGGCAAGACCTTTCTGAATTATATCCTGTGCATTATAAAATTTTTTTGCAACCTGGCTGGTGCAGACAGGCTCTATTATTTTGTGCTGTGTGAGCACCAGGTACTGTTTCTTCTCATGCTTTTTTGTGATTCCTTCCCATTTCTCCAGTAGTTTTTCTCACATGGATGCATTGATCAGTGCTGAATACTTGAGACCCACTGAATGTCTGTGGAATTCTCTCTGTGCTGCTCTGTTCTCTCTGGTACTCTGCCCAAAAGTCTCTAATCACTTTATGGCTACAGATACTCTCCTGAACTCATGGAGTCTTCCAGGTTCATCTTAGCTTCGCCCTCCCTATAAAAGGTCCTGGAAACTTAAGACAGCAAGTTGTGCCACTTGTAGGGCTCACATACTTTGTTTCTTATTTCTCAAGAATCACTGTACTTCATTGCCTGATGCTCAATGTCTTCAAAAGTGCCATATATTTTGGTCATTGTTTTTGGTTTTGGCCAGAACTACCTACATAACATAAATACATTAGTAAGATCATGAAAATAGAGGTTATAGTGAAGAGCAAGTCATATACAAATAACAAGACATCTGCAATGTCTAGAATACAAATGAACTCCTGCAACTCAAAGACAAAAGCACAGGCAACTCACTATTAACAAATGGGTAAAAGACACTTCACAAAACAGATTGTTTAAATGGAAAATGACCATATGAAAAAATTCTGGACATGATGACTTATCTCGGAAATGTAAATTAAAACCACAGTGCGATTCTTATTTACACTGCCAGAAAGACTTAATTTTTAAAAATGGCTCATATCAAGTCTCACTAAAACTATGATGCAACTGAAATTCTTAGATTGCTGGTGGGAGTATAAGTCACAAAACGATTTGACATTGTCCACTAGAGACAGTGCTGGAAATTTAACCTGTACATAAACAAATACAAACGTATATGTGTACCAAGAGACAGACAAAGAATGTTGATAGAAGTATTGTTTGCAATGGCCTAAAACTAGGGAAAAATTCAAAATTCACCAACCACAAACTGAAGGAATAAGTTTGCTTTATGCAGAGGAATGCTATATGGCAATGCAAATAAACATACACGTTGATATAAAACAACATGGATGAATTTGCCAGATAAGGAAGAGAAGCTAGACATAATAGAGTAAGAGTCTACAACAGGAAATAGTAGAGTGTTGATGAATGCATAATTAGATAGGAAAATTATGATGAAAATCAAGAAAAAATTCATCATAGGAAACAGGATAGTGGCTGTCTTTACAAGGGAGAGATGTGGTTGTATTTGAGACAGGGAATACCGGTGGTTTCTGATATGCTGGTAACGTTGTATTCCTTACTATATTACAATCATTAAACTGTCCATTTACTCATTTTTCTGAGTGTTTTTAATTTCACTAATTAAAAAACGTTTAGATAAAAAACAAAAACGTCTTCATCTAGCACAGAAGCCATGAATCAGCTTTTATTACACCAGGTGGGCACCGTCATCATTCTATAATAATTACATCTATTGATTGATAAAAGTCAGTTTTCTTCTATTGATATATTCAAATTTCTTCTAAAGATACAAATTAAGAAATAAAAAATTTAAAAAATAAATAATGTTTTTCTTGTCTTCCCTCCAGAGTGGACAACCAAACAAGAAATAATAGTACAGGACCCATTGATAACACTGTATGTGTTATATGTTCCATGTATACAGAAGGAAAAGAAATTTTTCAGAGATGTTTCACATCGTGGACCTATAAATTTTTCTCATTCCTCCATTTATATTTTGATAAAAAGCAGAAGTTTTGGATGAGCTCAGTATAGAGAAAAACATTTCCAGGAACAACTAGGCTTTTAATTTCAGCTCTGCTATTCACCAATTGCGTGATCTTATGCAAATTATCCAACATCTATGAATCTGTTTTATTGTTTGAAAAATGGGAATAGTGATATCAAACTTTATGGTTTTCTGAGACTTAAAATGTATATAGTATCCAACACCCTGTCCTGACATTCAGCCTCAAGAGTAGCTGGGACTACAGGTGCCCGCCACCACGCCCAGCTAATTTTTGTATTTTTAGTAGAGATGGGGCTTCACCATGGTAGCCAGGATGATCTCAATCTCTTGATCTCGTGATCCGCCTGCCTCGGCCTCCCAAAGTGTTGAGTTTACAGGCATGAGTCACCGCGCCCGGCCTCAGCCTTTCTTCTAAGCCATCCCACATCCGGAACTCAGGTACATGGCCATCCGAAGCAGCAGAAGATCTCTCTCCCACGCGCTCACCTACCCAACCCAAAACTGGAGATCCTGTTACAGTGGAGAAAGTGAGGAGTGGATCTTTGGGAAAAATTGGCAGTCTCTGCTTTAAGATGTTGTTGCTTCATGTAAAAGAGAGAGAAAGACAACAGACTGGTGTAGATCTGATAACTGCAGATCAGATAAATGGCTTTTTTAAAACCTTAAGCTTTCATGAAAATTCAATTCATTTATTCATTTGTTAAACAAGTGTTAATGAATCTCAAATGTTCTGGTAGGGACTTGGGAGATTGGAGAAGTATATAATGAAGTAGGATATAATGTTTTGTTCCTTGAGGAATTTATAATGTAGGTGAAAGACACGCCAGAAAAAAACTAGAAAATAATCTTCAGCAATAGACGAACAGATACTGAACCTATTTTCGAAATTTGGTTCAGTGCCAAAAAAAAAGGTAAGCAACAAGTATCTTTACAAACGTAAACCTATTACTTATACTGCATATTGTTTTACGGCAGTAAAACACAGCATATCATTAGAGTTTGACCTGGCTAAAGAACACATACACAATGCTCTGCACAGTGTGGATTTTTAATGAATTGACAGTGACATTTGCCCCAGGCAACTTGTAAAAGCCCAGTTCTCCATACAAGTGCTTCAGTTGCATGAGAGTCTTTTCCTGAGACTTATTACCTTTCTAAGAGTGCAGTGTGCAATAGGATCCACTTATTTTGTTCAGACAGAAGCAGAAATCTAACATAATTACTCCTTCTCATTATTAAGCAAATTTAAGAGCAATAATTTATAAAAAGATCCATAACTGAATTTCCAAATATTTTTCCCTCAAGCCACTGAAATTGAGTAATAATTGAACTGTATATATCTCCTATTAATTTGGCTTCTTGGACACTTAAATAGTGATGTGGAAAAGGAAGGTTATTTATTCAAAACTGTATAAATTAATACAGCAAGAAGAATATGACATGTTATTAGTTATACTCCAATGGCTCATTTAACTTTGCATTAATCCCCCAAATTAGGATCAGCTGAAGTTAATTATGGTCCTTTAAATGAAACATAATTACCGAAAAAAATCTGCCAGTTTAACAAATATCTTACAGGATAATAACATTTTATAAAACATATATATGATCACATAAACACATATATGTATATTTCTATAATCATTTATGTGTTTATGTGTTATACAAAAATACACACACACATATGTGTATGCAATTGGTTGGGGACTGTGGTTTAATGCAGAATATAGCCAAATCTAAAATCATGTGACTTTTAACAGTGTTGCATTCCTCAAGACTATCACCAGTGCTTGAAGCAATTAATCTTTTATATTTCAGGGCAAGATTCATTTCTATTGCAGAAACTTTAAAGGACTGCCTTCAGTTCAGAAAATTATATTTCACTTATTAGGAAAGATAAAAATTTGGCTTAGAACAGTTAAATGGTCAAATACTTAGAAAAATATTTTCTTTGTATTGTTACCTGCTAGATTTCTGGTGAGACTGCTATTCATTGCACAGTGACAAGTAGCACAGGGGAGGAGACGCTCATGCATTGTGGATATGTACAACGTCTGAAAGTATATTAGATGGAAATCCACTAGGAGTTTAAGATATAAAAATACTTTCAAACATGTGTGACTTTCTACTGTGTTACATTTTCCAGAAAATATAAACTAAGGGTAAGGCCCTAAAAAGAAATTTTCATTGACATCTCTTACTTTTACCTACTGAAATCATTGTGTTTGTGATATTTCAGACATAAATGCTCAGGTTTTAAAATGTGTCTATTACATTTATAAAAAGATGAAAAAACTATAAAATACAGTGGCACAACAGGAATACTTAATATTTCAAATTGTAATTAACATTCCAGATATAAAGATATGGATCCAATTATTGTACTCCTTGATATTATTTCTCTATTTACATAAGCTGAATGTTATTTTTCTACACATAAATCTTTATATCCTTTATGAAGTACCTAATTTTCACATGTCCCTTTGTTATTTTAGATAAAGAACTTATAAGTACACAATGATTTCCATGAAAACAAATTCTGCAACCATTTAGTTTCTCTAATTTTTGATACTTAACCCCTGACATAGAACCATCTCTTTCAGTATGTTGCCTGCAGCAATAGGGAATAACTCAGTAGCAGTCTTAGAAAGAAGATGAAGAGCTCCCAGCAGGGTTGTAAGCTACTGCAATAACATCTAGAGAGGGGCGTGGAGAATTGCTTCCTGATACGATGGTGATTAACCTACACAACAAGAGATTCCTTCATCATATAACCTTAGTCTACCAAAGTTTCAAATATTGCAGCACATGCATAACTGTAAAATATAATTAAAGCATTGTTGGTATACCTTTCTATTATAAGTTGTAAAGGTTTATTTTTTATTTGAATAAAAAATGCACCCCCTGATGTTCTCTAAATGCATAGTCTAATGTTTGAGAGAACACATTTAAGAACAAAATTGATCATTTAAGCAAATTATCTATGATGTCTCCTATGTCCAATAACCATTAAAATTTCTTTTCAACCGTTCTTAGAAGGCTAGTTTGATAATCTACCAGCTACCTTTTACTGCCTTCCATGTATTTGTGTCACTTCACATTGCAAATTACAAATTTAAAACATCCGTGGTTTACAGTGAAATTTATAGGTAAAAATCAACGCTAAAACATGTTCGATATCCTATTAATAGTGACACATTGTTAAGATAAAAACAATATAGATAGGAATATGCAGACATACACCATTGTATATTCATACAGTAGAATGCTACACAGCATTAAAAAAAATTTAGCAGTTTTAACATCGTGACAAAATGTTGACCACACAGTGTATAGTGAAAACAAGCACTTCTCAAAGTAAATGTAATAATCGTTTTATTTAAAGAGGAAAATAACAATTTTTTAATAGAGCAGCTGGGAAGACATCACCTTAATCAAGTGTTCTACTACAAAGGGACAAATCAAAATGTGTGCCACTTACAGGGGCAATCAGGAAGCATCTCTTCTTTGACCTCCTTGTCAGACATTCTGCTATGGTTTAAATTTTTGTGTCAACCCAAAATTTGTATGTTGAAATCTTTACCCCTAAAGTGATAGTATTAGGAGGTGGAGCCTTTGGGAAATAATTAGGTAACAAGGGTAGAGCTCTCATGAATGCGATTATTGCCTGTATGCAATGGAGCCCTGAGAGCTCTCTTCTTTCTTTCTGTCCTAAAGGAGACAGATAAAAGAGAACTCAATCCCTACAACCAGAAAAGGACGGTCACCAGAACCCAACCTGCTGACACCCTGATCTCAGATTTTAGTTTCCAGCATTGTGAAAAACAAATGTCTGCGGTTTAAGGCCCTCCGTTTATTGTATTCTGCTACCAGAGCCTGAACTAAGACACATGTGTAACCAGGATTTCATGATGAGGAAACATTAGTCCAGCCCAGATTGAGACACACTTATTGAACTGGTCTGTAATCTTCAAGGTCATGAAAATGCAGAAAAAAAATTGAGGATAAGTTATAAATTGGAGACAACTAAGGAAAATTGACAAATATAACAGAAGATTCTGGACATGGATTCTTTTGCTATATAGGACATTATTAAAAAATTGGCAAAACTTACATGATCTCTGAGAACCAGATAGTAAGAGTGACGTCGATTTCCTTATTTTGATGGCAAAATTGTAGTTATGCAAGATATTTTGGTTTACAGGAAATAACAGCTTTGGAGCATGATAGAGCATCATGTTGAAATGCATCCTGAAATGATTCTGGGGAAAAAAGATACTCTTTACTGTTCTTGCAGCTTTTCTGTAAGCTTTAGTTTGTTGAAATAATAAATAAAATTATTAACCACATGCCACCTTGTTACATGAATGATTGAGGAACGAAATTTATCTAGTGTTTTCTCCTCATGTTTGTTCTATTATTTACTCCTCCCATGGAAATTTCAATGAATTTTCAAGCATTGCTTTTTTGTTCTACAAATCCACCCCTAGGATCACAGGTCATTTTTCCAGCCAATGTCTCTCCAAACCTCTGACCAGCCGGAGCCAGCAGACCCCTCAGGCTCTTCCAGGCTGCAGCGGCTTCCTAGGCACCCATTCCTTCAAGGGTTCTCACCGGTAACTTGATGTGTCAACTTGGCTGGACCACACTGCTCAGATATTTGGTCAAACACTCTTCTGGATGTTTCTGTGAGGGTGGTTTTGGATTAGATTTACATCTGAATCTGTGGACTTTAAGTAAATAATTTGCCCTCCATGAGGGTGAGTCTCATCCAGTGAGTTGAAGGCCTTCATAGAAAACAACTGATCTTCCCTGAGCAAAACTCTGGCAGTGTATGACCTTCAGACTTGAACTACTTGAATATGACCTTGAACTGTTGCAACAACTTTTCTCTGGGTCACCAGACTGCCAGCCTACCCTGCAAAGCTTAGACTTGCCAGCCTCCATAATCATGTGAGCCAACTCTTCGAAATCTTTCTCCCTATATGTATACAGATGAATGTATGTAAATATACATGCATATACATATGTATATACACACACACATACACACATACATTATATATACACACAATAGGATTTGTGTGTGTGTGTGTGTGTGTATATATATAGAGAGAGACAGACAGACACACACACACACACAGAGAGAGAGGGAGATGGAGATGGACTTGGAGATGGAAGAGAGAGACATGGAAATAGAGATGGAAATGGAGAGAGATGGAGATGGAGATGGAGATAGAAATGGACTTGGAGATGGAGATGGACTTGGAAATTGAAATGGAGATGAGGTGGAGATGGAGAGGATGTAGAAAGATACACAAATACTATATAGGCTCTGTTTCTCTGGAAGATCCTAACACAAGTGCTAACAAGGACCCTCCCCTACTTCTCCCTAAGTGTACTTGAGATGTAACTATTCACAAAACTTTTCTTAAAAACAAGTTTTTAAGAAAATGGCTTACAACTACTTGTGCAAGGACCTACTTGGGGGACCTGAAAAGAGCAAATCCAGGAAGAAGCGCTGTGGAGAGGAAGGCAGGCCTCACAGGGCAGAGTGCAGTTTCCATGCCTAATGACTCCATTAGCAAATGTTCGCATGGGGCTTTCACCAGACAATAAATTTTACTCCCTCCCCTCAGTTTTAAGGGGGCATTGCCTTTTCTACCTGATTGAAAATTAAACATCTGTGTTCCTTTGAGGATAATTCCTAGATTTACTCAAAACTGTATTCTAGCCCCTATTTCCCAGAAGGGGTTCATCATTTATAGTTTCGTCTCTAAAATTTTCCACATTTCTTAAGTTTTCAACAATGAGCATGTAGTAATGAAAAAGTTACTTTAAACACACTAGTTATACATTAATTATGAACCCGCTGCCCAATAAATGGTGGTGCATAGTTTTGCCACTTTCCCTGCAGCACTAATCACATCATAAAATGTGTAACTGCTGCCATGTGCTTCAATTCCTGGCCCATGTTATCCAGTATCCTGCTGAACTACTTGTACTTTCTGTCTAATCCATCTTGCGATTCAGAATATACTCTTAGCAGAAAGCCTGCGGCATTTGAGAAATTTCCATTGATTTATTTTTAGATGCCTGACCGGGCATTTTATTGCCTTACGCTACCATGTAAACTAGAGACACGTGGAGTCTTTGTCTACATTTTTAATTTTACTTCTCTAAACAAAGGCATCTCATTATGCTGTGATGACCTGAACAGCTGCATGACACAGGTAGTGATGCTGCAACTCAGAGATGGACCACAGCCTGTCATGGTCAGTTGCCCAGAAATGGTTAAGCATGAGTTACGGATAAGCATCCATGGAGATGCTCTCCCAAGTCCAGTCTCAACTCGAGGAAAATGTAGGAGTGTGTGACATGCCCTGCCTGGAGACGACTGTTCACGCTTAAGGCACTGTGGGAGTGGTCATAGTGTCAGAATTGATCCTATCAATCCAGAAACCTCAGCCATCCCTTCAGCCCCTGTACTCATTACAGCAAGTGTCAGGGCCCGTATGGTATTCCGGGGGGCAATTAGGCTGTAGCTTGCCTTTCAAGATAACTTTGACTTAAAATTGCATGGTTAAAATAATGCCTGTGGAAATGTAATAATACCCTTGTATAACCAATTCTATTTTTACCATCTTAACCATTTTTAAATGTACAGTTCACTAGTGTTAAGTATAATCACGTTGCTGTGAAATGAATTTCCATGATTTTCATGTTGCAAATTTGAAACTCTGTACCCATTAAACAACAAAACAACAATCTCCCTTTCTTCCCTCTCCCCAGCCACCATTTTCCTGGATTTGACTACTTTAGACACCTAAGTAGAATCATAGAATCAGACAGTATTTGTCTTTCTGTGACCGGCTTATTTCACTTAATATAATGTCTTCTAAGTTTATCCATGTTGGTGATGACTGAGTGATAGGATTTTCTTTTTTTTAAAAAAAAAAAATCCCAATATTGCTCCATTATGAACATATATATATATATATTTTGAGACAGAGTCTCTCACTCTGTTGCCCAGGCTGAAGTGCAGTGGGGCTATCTGGGCTTACTGCAACCTCCACCTCCCAGGTTCAAACGATTCTCCCTGTCTCAGCCTCCCAAGTAGCTTGGATTACAGGTGCCTGCCACCATGCCTGGCTAATTTTTGTACTTTTAGTAGAGGCAGGGTTTCACTATGTTGGCCAGGCTGGTCTCGAACTCCTGACCTCATGCGATCTGATCTCCTCGACCTCCCAAAGTGCTGGGATTACAGGCGTGAGTCACGACGTCTGGCCATACCACATGTTCTTTACCCATTCATTTGCTGATGACACTTAGATTGTTTCTGTATCTTGGTTATCGTTAATAATGCTGCAATGCACATGGGAATACAGATACCTCTTTGACATACTGATTTCATTTCCTTTGGACATACGTCCATTAGTGGGGTTGCTGAATCATATGGTAGTTTTATTTGTAGTTGTTTGAAGAACCTCCAGACTGTTTTCCATAGCAGTTGAACTATTTTACAATCCCACTAACAGTGCACCAGGGTTCCAATTTCCTCATATCTTTGTAATACTTGTTATATTCTGTTTATTGTTTTTTAGTGGCAGTCCTCCTAATATATGTAAAGTGATACCTCATTGTAGTTTTGATTTGCATTTCTCTATTGATTAGTGATATTGAGCATCTCTTCATATGCTTGATGGTCATTCAAATATCACATTTTGAGAAATGTATATTCAAGTCTTTTGTCCATTTTAAAAATTCAGATTATTTGATTCCTTGTTGTGGAGTTGTAGGATTTCTTTATACATTGTGGATATTGGCCCCTTATCAGATATATAATCTGCAAATATTTTCTCCCATTTTATAATGTCTTTTCGCTTTGTTGATTATATATTTTACTGCACAAAATTTTCTGATTTTCTGTTAAGTTTGAGGTAGCCCCCTCTTGTCTATCTTTGCCGTTACTCTCTGTGTATTTTGTGTCATACCCTAGAAATCATTGTCAAGGCCAATGTTATGAAGTTTCCCCCTATGTTTTATTCCAGAAGTTTTACAGTTTGGGGTCTTACATTTGGGTCTTCAATCTATTTTGATTTAAATTTTGTACATGATGTAAGACAGAGTTCAACTTCATTCTTTTGCATGCAGATATCTGGTTTTCCCGAAAGTATTTGTTAAAGAAACTGTCCTTTCCCTATTGAGTGGTCTTGCCACCCTTTTCAAAGATTGGGGATATTAGTTTGCAGTTTGCTTTCTTTTATTGGCAGTGTCTTTGGCTTTAATCTCAGAGTTATGCTGGTCTCACAGAATGAGCTTGGAAGAATTCTCTCCTCTTCAATTTTTTTTGGTAAAGTTTCAGGAGAACTCATTTTTAAATGTTGGATAGAATAATTCTCCAGTGAAGCTATCTGGTTTTAGGTTTTTCTTTGTTGAGAAGTTTTTGATTACTGATTCAATTTTCTTGTTTGTTATAGTTTGTTCAGGTTTTCTATTTCTTAATTTTTCCAGTCTTGGCAGGTTGTGTTTTCTAGAAATCTGTGCATTTCTTCTAGGTTGTCAAATTTATTGACATATGATAGTTTATAGTCATCTCATAATCATTTTTATTTCTGTGGTATCAGTTGTAATGTCTTATCTTTTATTTCTAATTTAGTTATTTGAGATTTCTTTCTTTTTTTATTAGTTATTCTAGCTAAAGTCTTGTCCATTTTGTTGATCTTTTAAAGAAACCAACTCTTAGCTTCATTGGGTTTTTTTCCTATTGCTTTCCTATTCACTATTTGATTTATTTCTGCTCTAATCTTCATTATTTGTTTTCCCCTTTTACTTTTGGGTTTAGTATGTTTCTTTTGTAGTTTCTTAAGGTACAAAGTTAGATTGAGTTTTTTCTTTTTATTACACATTTGTGTTACAATTTCCCTTTTAGCATGCTTTGTGCATCCAATGTTTGACCGCTTAATATCAGGTGTTTTATAAAGTACATTTATTTCTTCTCTTTTCTTCTACCCTGGATCCTCACCCTTCTATGTGACTATTATTGAGTGCCTTCTCCGAGCCAAGCAATGAGCTGTAACTGGTGAACACCATACATAAGCAAAACAGTGGTTATCATGCCGTGTACTAAGACTTTAAGGAAGGTAGTGTATGCTGAAAACAGAATATGACGAGTCCTGTATCAATAACAATTTTTTTTCTGCAATCAGAAAATCTAAGCCATTATGACTTAAACAATAAACACATGTACTGCATTGAAGAATTAGAAGTTCAGAGGAATATCAAGCATTGAGATTGTCTTTGTGCGAAAATTCTCTCTCTCTCTCAATCTCTCTCTGTGTGATTATCCCAGCTCTGTCCTTCTTTGTGTGCTGGGTTCATCTTCCGGCCAATAACAATGAGACTGCAATAGTGATGGGATGCATATTCAAAAGGAACCATGTCTAAAAGAAGCAGAAAACTATTGCTGGTAGGAGGGATGAGATTAGCATCCCTGATTAGTGGGTTTCGACAAATGTTTCAAGAGACACTACTGACAATTTTGTGTAATGCACTGTTATTTTCTACTCTATCTCATTTTACAAACATTCTTTCACCACAAACTATTAATAAATTTATTTTATGAATGACCAGTGGAGCACTCGCTACTGGTGAACTACAATTACTTACCTTTATCAGGGTCCACCCCTGGGGCTAAGTACAGTCACCAAAACTGTAGGGTGTTGGAGGGTGATGGGAAGATTTCAGGGAATAGGACACATAATGTCCACCATAGTCTCCTGACCCAGACTTGAATGGTTGTGATGGGAGACGGAGGTGTTGGAAACAAAGTAACACACAGTGAGGTGAAAAGCAGTTCAATATGGCCAGGATGTGGAATGTGAGAGAAGAAATGTAAAGACAGATATTGAAAAAAATTTAAGAAGTTGGGACTTTTTGAGGCCATTAAAGATTTTAAAGTTGGGTGATTAGAACAAAAAGATAACTCTAGCTGTGGTGTAAAGACTGTCTTGAACAGCTGTTCCCTCTACCTGAGATTGCGGTGGGATATTAAGGGGATGGGTATGTGGATGAAGAGGGTAAAAGGATTTTTTTAAAGAGTCTCAGGATCTGTAAAGTATAGCTGGGAAAATATTAGCCATGAGTTAAGAAACACAGGAATACCAGCTGATTTGAAGAAAATAACAGTGAGCTAAAGTTTGGAAATGCTATGTTCTTTCATCTTTGGGGCTTCAGGAGATAAATCAGGAGCCTAAAAAGGGATTTGAATAGTAGTAGCATGCAGAAAGAAATGGGATAAACTTAAAGACTAGAAGAAATGAGAAGAACCAGCAATGGAACCCTAAGGCCTGCCAATACTTAAAGGCTAAGCAGAAAATAGCACTCACAAGAACTGGAAAAGGCAGGTGAAGATTTGGAGAACATGGCCACAAAGAAGCTGAGACAACAGAATGTAAAAGAAAAATTGAGAAATGCTTTAAAGGATATCATCTACGATAAGAAGGGAAACTGCCTGTTGTAATCGGGGGAGAGAGAGTGAGGGAGGGAGGGGGAGAGAGAGAGAGGGAGAAAGGGAGAGAGAGAGAGGGAGAAAGGGAGAGAGAGAGAGAAAAGGGGGGAGGGAGAGAGAGAGAGAGAGTGTGCGAGCATGCAAACGCTAGCCATCTTGGGAGCACATTTCCGCTGAAGCACCACATGACTGGCAATCTGCCCTGTGTTGAAAGAGTGCATTGGTGAGTGAACAAATTTTCTATTTCCATCTGCCAACTTGGGCTGTGAAAGGAAGAAATGAGAGAAACCTAGCTGGACAAAGCCATAGAGTTGAGGGAACACTTTATTTTTATTAAGATAGAAGCGGCATGCAAATAACTTCAGTGAATATAACAATACTTTGTAGGTAGTAAGTAGCTCAGCCTACTGTAGCCAGAAGATACAAAATATGTCCTGAAGAGACATATATTTCAACAGGTAAAAAGGAATTAGTGTTTGGAATATTCCTCCTCCTTGTGTTCTGCACAATCAATGTCACCTACTGCATTTTTACCAAGATAACACTTCTTCTCTGTGCTCATTTTTCACTCAGAACAGGTGCTGGCCAAGGAGAGCTGTCACACTTCTGCAGAAGCCATGCCACCACATTCTTGCAAGTAAGGTAGAGCGGCAAAGTCTGTGAATGTTAAAGTATCCGAGGTCAAGGACAGCTCCTGTCGGCAGAGCATTGTCCAAAAACACAAGTAGTTTGATCTCCCTGTCTGTCCTTCTTCAGAAAAACTGGAATATAAATAACTGCAAGGAATCCTTCTTGCTGGTTATAAAGATAACTCTCCATGGTGCAAGGAAACCACTGCCTTTCCTAGTTCATTTGAAGGCACTTGCATTATTTTATGTCTGTGTATTTGTCTTCTAGAGGGTACTGGGCATCTGCACTAATAAAACGCACAGTTACCATTACTACAGTATGTAGACACAGAACATCTAATCAAAGAAGGTCAAAGAAAGAAGCTTGCTCCAAAGGCTCTCAATGAACATTAAGTTCCTATACGCCTTATTTAGTACCAGCCCCACAGTCCTCATCTTTTACAGGATGTCAACTCACTTTGCTTGCTGCTCAAGGATATGTGAAACTAGGCTGCAGACCACCCTCTGACACTGTTTTTCTGGCCATATGTAAGAATTACTCAAGCCAATTTGTCTACCTTCCTAGTGCCTTATCTTTTTATTTTTTTTTTAATTCACACATAAAATTGTATGTATTTACTGTGTGGAATGTGATGCTCTGAAGCATATATACACTGTAGAATTACTAAATCTAATCAACCTATGAATCACCTCACGTAATTATTTTTGTGGTGAGAACACTTTACATCCACTCTTCTGGCATTTTTCAAATAACACGTTATTAACTACAGTCATTGCATTGTACAACAGGTCTCAGCTTACTCCTCTTATCTAACTGAAATTCTGAATCCTTTGAATATCTCCCCATCCCCACCAACAGCAACACCCCAACCCCAGGTAACCACCCTTCTCCTCTCTGCTTCTATGAGATCAGTGTTTTCAGATGCCATATAGGAGATCACACAGGTCACCTTTGGATATGCAGTTCATGGGGCCAAATATTCTGTTTCATTCTCTTCCCCATTCAATTCTCCCCAGCCACTAGGTTTCACTCTATTTCATACTGTCTTCTCTCAACATCCTACCTGTGGTCATTCTCCCCATCTTCTCTTAATTCCTTATTGTACAGATTTTTATATCAACTTTATTTAGAGATCATATGTAGCTTCTGATTATCTTCCATGTATGCATTCAACAAATATTTATTGAGAAGTTAGACGGGGGGCCATTCAATGTGCTCAAAAAGTTCTTGGTTTCTTACAGCAAAAGTTATAGTAGGACTTACAAAAGAACAATTACATAATTGCTTCTCAAGTCTGCATCTTTTGATCCCAACGAAACAGAACTCTGGAAGATACTATGTCGTATTCAGTAAAGCATGGACTTTGGAGTTAGATGAACCTAGTTCATGCCTCAACTCTGTGTGAAATAAAGTAAGTGAATTAACTTCTCTGTGTCCCTCGGTTGTAGAATGAAGCCATTACTACCTGTTTCATAGGTTTATTGAGAGGATTAGCTAATGTAATATGTGTAAAGTTTTCTTACACTAAGCATGTTCTCATTAAACATGTATTAAAAGAATGAATGAATCTTTAGGTCCATGTGAAATGATAAAGGCGGTATATATAAATAAAAATCAGGCTTAAGAATAAAAAGAAAATAAATAAATTGTGACTTCACATAACAAAAGAAAATGAACATAAAAAAATGTTATGTAAAAAAAACTAAATGGAAAAATAAACAACTCTCTTCTTGTTATTCACTGAGTGATTATTATGTGCCTAGCCCTGGGCTAAGATATTTACTTACATTATCTCACTATGTTAGTCTATTTTTGCATTGTTATAAAGGAATACCTGAGACTGGGTAACTTCTTTAAAAAAGAGGTTTATCTTGGCTCATGGTTCTGCAGGCTGTACAAACATGAGACCAACATCTTGGCTCCTGGTGAGAGCATCAAGAAGCTTCCAATTATGGCAGAAGGCAAAGGGGGAGCCAGCATGTCACATGGTGAGAGAGGGCGTAGGAGAGAAGGAGGAGCTGCCAGGCACTTTTAAACAGCCAGATCTCATGTGAACTCATAGAGTAAGAACTCACTTATGACCTAGCGATGGCACCAATACATTCATAAAGACTCTACCCCAGTGACCCAAATACACTTCCCCCTAGGCCCCACCTCCAACATCGGGATCCCATTTCAACATGAGATTTAGAGGAGACACAGATCCAAACCATATCACGCTCTTACTTCTCAGAACCAGTCTGTGAGTAACCTTACTTTACAGATATCAAGTCGAAGCTTAGAAAGACAAGCAACAGAGCAAATAAATGTCAGATCTGTTTGTGTAAGCTTTACTGCCTAGAATACTGACCACTACATCACAAGAGATTTATTTGGCGTGCGTACAAGAATTTTTACAAACATACGAGAATAAACTGCACCAAGGTTGCCACTCTGAATTATTACATTTCTGCATTTTCTATGTTTGACTGACTTGTTAGCATTCATTGAATGCTCAATAAGTGTTTAATAAATACATGAGTAAAGCTTTATGTCTAAATAAATGTTCAATCCAAAGTAGTCCTTTGTAGTTTTAAGGAAGTCATTTGTATATTTCAAGTATTTCAATACCATTTATTTTTAAACTCTCAATATACTTTTTCTTTAGAATTTGTGTACTTTTTTGCATTTGGGAAATTATTAAATTCTCATCTTCTAAAAATGGATGATTTTTGAAGATGGTCAAAACTTACTGAAGGCCAATGCTGAAAATAGGAGTATGAGTACCATGAATACTACTATTTTGACATTGCTATAAAGCCACACAACAATCTCACTCTAAGTAGAATCTAGATAAAAGGATTATAAGAAATATCCTTTTCTACCGTGCATTTGTCCTCACCTTGTATTGTTTGACAGATTTAATTGACACAAAAAAACATGCCATAGAAATAATGCAATTTACTTCAGTCTTTATTGTCTATTCCTTTGGAGGAAATGTGTAATAAGCCCCATGTAGCATCACTAACAGAATCTATCTCAGCACACCACCTTCATCTGACATTGGGAGCTAGAACACCACATTTGCAGAGTGATTTATCGTTTCAGCCTACCCTGTCGTAAGTTAACTTCACAGTGTCTCTAAGGTACAGTAGTTGATATTTTCACTTCGTTTTTTCTCTGTAAGCACTGTAAGAATGTTTCTTCCACATAAGGCTTCTGACACATCACTCAAATTTTAGAAATCAAGTAATTATCTTTGTGGGTTTTTTTTTTTTTGCCTTTTTTTTGCAAAGTTTGCTTGCTTTTATTCCTCATTTATGTTGTTTACAACTTGGTTTGAAGTTTTAAATATGACAACATCATGCATGTTCAGAAGAGCTCCTTTCTCCATGCAAAAGTCAGTATACATTATAATATAATTATACCAAAAGCTATAAGAGTAAAGATAGAGTAATATAATTATAAAATTCAAAATTTAAAAATCTTCCCATCACATAAACATCACAGATGAGGTCAAAAGACAGAAGACAAACTGGTAAAGTCATTTGGCAGCTTTACAAGACATTATGAATTACAATATGTTGCACTTGTATGATGATTTGCGGTTTTAACACACAAGAGTATATATAAATGTATAATTAAAGGTAATCTTTAACACAACTGTCACAGTTACTTCATAATTTAAGGAATGCTAAATATGTGCCCCTCCTATGACATGACACACAAATATTCTTCCACGATCTTGGTAACATACCACTGTTGGTGTTAAATAGCAGGCCCTGATCTGTTACCTCATCTCAACCCCGCAAGGTAGGAACCACTTTGTGTGACATCTGACTATATGACTAATCCATTTTAAAAGCATTCACTTTATTTTGAGTCACCAGAAAAATCAAGAACAAGGCCAGAAATTCAATAGACAGATGGGCTACAGATATGAACCGTTCACAGAAAAATACGCATTGAAGTATGAAAGGATACTCAACCTCACAAAAAAAAAAAAGAAAGAAAGAAAATAGCAATTAAAACTATACTGCAGTGCCATTTCTCAACTATCAGAGTGGCAAAAATATCCCAGTTTGATAACATGCTTCAATGGTGAGGCAGTGGAGAAACAGGCTCTCTCACATATTGCTGGTACAAAGACAGATGGTACAACACTCTATGGGAAGAAATTTGGCAGTGTTCATCAAAATTGCATATTCATTTACCCTTTGATCTAGCAATCCTACTTCTGGAAAAATATTTTAATTATACATTTGCAATTATTCAAAATGATACACATATAAAGATATTCATCTCAAAATTAATAGTACTAGTAGAAAATCAAAAATTATCCAAATGTCCATCAGTAGGGATTGAATAAACTTGGTACATCCAACATACCCTTGAAGAAATGATGTTTTCTTAGTTCTGTCAAAAAACCCTAGAAACAAAGACATGTTTTGAGCAATAAATAACATCAGATTCTAGAATTGAATTATCTAAATATTATTTTGAATAATAAAACATAAGTGCTTCTCGAGAAATGGGTGGTACCAGGTCTATAGCAGGAAATGCATAAAATAAACCCAGAACATGTTTTGTGCCAGACGGTAAGGAAGCTACCATTGACGAATGGAATTATGGCAAAAGACCATATGAAACGACATTAAGCATTCTAAATTCAAGCATCAGAAAGAACAATGATGACAGGGATGAAAAAAAATCATCAAAGATGTTGAAATACATGAGTTATTATTGCTACTGACAATAGTAATGAATAACCAATAGGTCACTACTGGAGGTTACCAGGGTCCAAAATCATGACTTTGATAATTGTTAAAAGCATCCAGTTGCATTTCCTTTACCTGTATCAGTGTGACTAAGAGACAATGTTTATTCATGTTCTATTCCATTCTGAGGAAAAATAACTAGGGACCCATGGTGAAATCCCATTAGTACTTTCTCTTGTGTTACTTGGAATATAAAGCAAAAGTATATTCCATTAATGACATTCAAAAAAAAAGAGTCAAGCTGATTCCCAAAAGGGATTTTAAGAAGCAATTTTTAGATTTTGTTTGGTGTCAGTGCCTATATGCAATTCTTTTTAACATTAGACCACAAAAAGTCAAAATTGTGTTTTTTGTTTATTTTTCTTTTTAAAGCACGAAGACCATGATCACCTTGGTTAAGAACTTTGATTATAATTTAGTAATGCTGCTCTACCAAGAAGAAAAACAGAATTCCATGATGGTGTCAGAATTTTCGGGCCCTATTCAAAGATTACCATACAAGTCTTCCATAAAAACAGCCTAGCTGGAAATAATGACCTATTCCACTGAAATTCTTGTTTCGGTAAAATGATGTAAGATTCATAAAGGGAAATTTTCAGTGAGTTTTGGGGGCTTGGGATGAAAATTCTTATGGAGTCGTGGACAGATAGGGATCATGGCAAGCCAGCATCAGGGATTATCAGAAGTTACGAGTGAACAGATGAGGAAAAAAAAAAAAAAAGAAGAAGAGGATGAGGAAGAAATCCACAAAGTGTATATGTGTATAAATAAATATATATTTATTTTTAATTATATATTTTATATATATACACACACACACACACACACACATAAAATAAGAGAGACAGAACTAATCAGTTTTCTGTTGTCTGTCTCTGGATCTCTCTCCATGTGCGCATTTCTGAGGCCTGCTTTCTCACATTTCCCAAAGGACATTTGAGAGCTTCCTTTACCCTAAAAACAACAATGAAAACAAGAAAACATCTTTCTTTAATTTGATTTAGTTTAAGTGCACTTCTGTCACTGTGAACCCAAAGACACATAATGTAAAGACTGGATTTTATTCTAAGTACAATGAACGAACAGTGAAAACTTGTAAGTGGGGGAGAAATCCAGCAGAACTGATCTGCCAAGAGGGGCATTGAACAGAGGGCTGGAGAGTGAAGATTGGCAGGGAGGGCAGGCAGGAACGGCAGAAGCCCAGTCTAGGGTGGAAGAAACAGATGCAAGATATATTTTGAAGATTTAGTCAAGAAACTTACTGATAAGATAGATGTGAAGGATTAAGGAAAAAAGAGTAATCAAAGAGGATTTCCAAGTTTCTGATTTTAATGTTTGGAGAGTTGGTGGTACCATTTAGTGAAACACCCAATCCTGGGGGAGGTTCGTATTGGAAAATTCTATCTTTTGATGAGCTAAATTTGAGATGTCTATGATTCAGCCAAGTGGAACTGTTAGGCATTTAAATACATGGCTTAGGAACTCAGAGAATTTTGGATGAGAAATATAAATTTGGGTGTTGTTACTGTCTAGAGAATATTTAAAACCAAAAGAATGATAGAAGAGCATATCCAGAGAGAGAGAGAGAGAGGGAAAGATGGAGACCCAGAGCTGAACCTCTAAAAACTGAAAGGTCAGACTGATGGCCAGCCCACTCATGAGAATGTCAAGAGTGGATATTAAAAAAAAAATCAAGCTAGGATCTTTAATGAATAAAAGGATAGATAATCGAAAATTTGGTAGGCGACAGCAATAAAGAGGGTAAAATGTCTATGTTGCATGCCAGGAAATAATGTGTGAACTGGCCTGAGAGACATCATATTTTTGGTGGGAGATTGTGTGGAAAGTTTTTGACACTGCTGTCAGGACACTGCATTCTCAGGAAACAGCTTCAGTCATAGCCTGGAGGTAGAAATGCTGCAAAAGGATTGGGGAAGGAAGTATGCTGATCAGTGGAAGCATTTAAAACAGAATGGTGAAATGGGTCAAAATAAAGACTATTCAAAGCAGTATGTTTTAGACATAAGAATAGGAACAACAGACACCGGGGACTACAAGGAGGGGAAAGGATGGAGGAGAGCATGGATTGAACAACATCCTATTGCGTACTATGGTCAATGGCTGGCGACAGGTTCAATCTTACCCCAAACCTCAGCATCACACAACATATCCTTGTAACAAACCTACACATGTACCCCTGAATCTACAATAAAAATTGGAAGAAAAGAAAAGCTGTGTGTTTAAGAGAATTCCAGGTGGTCTCCAGGGACACTTGGATACTTGGCCATCAGTGAGTTACACAGAGATCTAAGAGCAAATAGAATTGGTCCAGAAGATGCCTTAGAGGAGAACAGTATCATGCTTCTAACCTTCCACGCCCCCTCATGGTTTTCTTCCTATGATTCTCTATCATGCCTCATGTGAGCGCTAATAACTTACCATAAAATGTATGTGTCATTTAGTAGAACATGAGCAATGGAGGTCCAGTACAAAGTTTGTTAAGCCCTAAACCCCCAAACTCTACATGAGAGCAGCATACGTGAAAAATACTCAGACCCTGAAGCCAAAAGACCTATTTTTGGAAGGCTGAACATCCACGTCCCTTTAGACTTGAGCAAAGTGCCTAATCTCCAGGCCACATATTCCTATAATACCTATCTCATTAAGTTATTGAGAAGGGAAATTAGGCAAAATATATTATCAACATGTATTATGGCCAATGTTGGGGAACCACAATTTTTTTTAAAAATTTCTTTCCAACCCAGAATACCTCTTCACAAATGTAGAAGAGATAAAAAATGTATATATATTGAATAAGCATGAAACCGTGTGGTGTGCATCACAAGCATTCTTCTAAAAGATCACAAAGATGAATGGAAATCTCACCATTTTGCATAGTCAAGCAGATTCAACCCATTATACACATGCTTTCAAGATAAATCACCACTAGTCCTCAGGTAAGAGAAATTGATGGCACAATTTGGTGCCCATAGCTCAACCTAAATGCATTTGGTAATTGGGGTGAGGATCTGTGTTTGCCAATTGACTTTACACAAAGAAAAATACATTTCTTAAATCTTTATAACCAGAAATCATTTTGAGAGAGGTGTCTGCTGAAGTGAGGCTCCTATCTTTCTATAAAAAATGAGAGATATAGGCACTGTCTTCCTGAATGATTACATTTCAAAGAGATGGCTCTCAGGGACTTAAGAAAGACAGTCCTGAGTCATGGAAAGACTTATTTAGCTCTAAAAAAAATTCTATACATTTCAAAATGGCAGAGAAAGAAGCTACAGTTACAAGTTTTCTGAAGCAAATGTTCTAAAATATGGGGTGAAGTCTCTTATCTTCAAAGGAAAAATTTAGCATCTAATTTTTATTAGTATTTGCCCTTACTAAGATTAGTCTTATTAATAATCACCATCATCACCATTATCGCCGTCATTGCCATCATCGTCTCCATTATCATTATCACCATCATCGCCTTCACCACTATCATCATCTTCATCACCATCATCATCACTGACTAGACAATATTTAAAACCAAGGGAATAATAGGATGATAGCACACCAAGAAAGAGAGGGAAAGCTCAACAAAATCTAGACTTAGATGATCAGAGACTTTATTCAAAAATATTATTACAATAGAGAGAACCCTTCTATCTCAGAAATCTGCAAGTGTCTCATTCAAATAGGAAAGGCTTTTAATTTATAAGGAAAGGGGAAAAGACCCTTGCAGGAATTTTTGCTTGTTTTCTGTTTTGAGATGGAATCTCGCTCTGTCACCCAGACTGGAGTGGCTCACTGCAACTTCTGCCTCCTGGGATCAAGCTACTCTCATGCCTCAGCCTCCCAAGTAGCTGGGATCACAGGCACGTGCCACTATACCCAGCTAATTTCTGCATTTTTAGTAGAGACGGAGTTTCACTATGTTGGCCAGGCTGGTCTCCAGCTCCTGACCTCGTGGTCCGCCTGCCCTTGGCCTCCCAAAGTGCTGGTTACAGGAGTGAGCCACCATGACTGGCCCTTTGCAGGAATTTTTAAGGGGAAGTTGGGCATGCAAGGGGCCATAACTGGTGGAATCTGATAGGAAATTCATCTCATCCATGGTCAGTCGATGTTCAGGAGAAGCAAGTCAGGGGACATGTTCTCAATTTTAGTGCTTGATCAAGTTGGGGAGGAGAGAAGCTTGATTAAATTCTGGTCAGGACAAGGCAGACAGTAAGAAATGGGCAATTGCAACCACCCAGGCAATGGTAATTATGATGATAAAAAGAGAAACTGAAAAATGCAAGCATCATATAGTAGTAAATGGATACTCTTTCCCACAGTCAGTTCTTTGGGCAGAAGGATGCTTTGCATTCTGCAGCCATATGTTCTTTTGCTAGTTTGTTCATTCCAAAATCCAGTAGAGTTATTCTAATAGTTTCAATAAATAAGCTCTGAATGTAATTTTCAGCAAAGTAGCAGGAAGGCTCTGAGAAGAACCGAGACTGTGAAGAGCAAGGGTCTCTGTTGTTTCTAGCTATTTGGCATCATCACTTAATCATAATTAAAAATTAATAAACAAAGACACTTTACATGATAAATGCCTTTCAAGTGTCCAAGATACTTTGCAAATGATTACTTTCACAGAGACATTAATTTACAATTTCCACCTGTGTCTGTCCCTCAAGTACAACAATCACAAACTAGAAGCCTAAGAAACTGACTGTGCAAATAAAAGTAAATACGGTCATACTGGACCAGATGTTAAGTTACAGCTTTATTTCAGGGACAGAATGGAAAGAATATTCTGTGAAAAATAAGTTAACACTGAGAGGAAAAAAATAAAAGAAATAAGGTAAATAAAAATGTGGAATGGATTGGCCTGAAAAAATGCCTCTTCAGTTTGCTGGAAAAGTTTTTATAGATCCTTCATTACTAAATTAACTCATTTGTGTATATTATTCAAAATGTTTAGCTACAATGGTAATAGCTAAGACATATTAAAAGTCTACTGTGGGCTGGGTGCTGTGGTTCGTGTCTGTAATCCCAGCACTTTGGAAGGCTGAGGTGTGCGGATCACAAGGTCAGGAGATCGAGACCATCCTGGCACACGTGGTGAAACCCCCTCTCTACTAAAAATACAAAAAAATACTTAAAAAAAAAAATAGCCAGGCGAGGTGGCGGGCACCTGTAGTCCCAGCTACTCAGGAGGCAGAGGCAGGAGAATCACATGAACCTGGGAGGCGGAGCTTGCAGTGAGCTGAGATCCAGCCACCGCACTCCAGCCTGGGCGACAGAGCGAGACTCCGTCTCAAAAAAAAAAAAAAAAAAAAAAAAGTTTACTGTGTTCCAGACAATATTTTACGTGCTTATTTATTCATTGGTTTAACTCTCACAGGCCACGTGAGGGTTCTACAATCTGGGGAGGGAGACGTCACAAAGTCCATCATGTTTATAATTCCATGGGTGGAAATGAACATTTTATTCCTTTACTGAAATGATTTTGAATTAAAGTCAAAATATTCATGGAAAATGGCATTATTAAGTCCTGACTTTACATTTCAGTGTAAAGGAATTCATCTGTCCTTCCTAAGAGTCTATTTTGATGAAGAATATATGAGAAAACTAGAAAACATTTACTCTGGTGAAAGAAACAGGAGGAAGAAGAAAACGGAAGAGTACCAGAAAGTGTCACAGTTCACTAAGACAACCCAGATATGAGGTAATTTACAATAGCTCCAGTTTCTTGAGAAGGTTCTTTGAAAAAAAAATACTATTCATCATTTTATTTTGCTTTTGTAAAACTAAATGAGAATGTATATGAGAATAATGAGAAAGCAAATTTTTACCTTTAGAAAAAAAAGGTAAGTTTTAGGGAAAAAAAAAACTTGCATTATTTCACTAACGTATTTTTTCAAAGGAAACTACAGAACGTACACGCTAGTACCTCATTCTTAATAACCTGCAATTTCTGACATTATATTGTTTTGTGTATCCTAAGTTATTTTTAAATGCCCTAAAAATGAATGGGGAACAGAACCATGGAAAAGCCACCTCTCAGCTTAGATTTTTGTGAGGTACCTGTAAAATGACTGTTAAGGAGTATTGTATTACTCCCTCAAATCCATATGTTGACATTCATATGTATGGTATTGACTGCCAGTACTCTAGAATATGTCTTTATTTGGAGATAGACTCTTTGTCGAGATAACTTGGTTGAAATGAGGTCTTTGGTGTGTGCTGTAATCCAATACAAGTGGTGTTCTAATAGGAAGAGGAAAATGTGGACACAGATACAGAGGGAAGACGACGTGAAGTCACAGAAAGAAGATGAGAAGATAGACATCTACAAACCAGAGAGAGCGCTGGGACAAGATCCTTCATGGGCTCTGCCAGTACCTTGATCTTGAACTTCCAGCCTCCAGAACTGTGAGATAATAAATTTATTTTGTTTGAACCACCTAATATGTGGTACTTTCTTCAGGCAGTCCTAGCAAACCAATACAAGGACTGAGCCACATCTTCCTTCAAATGGCACATTTTTAACAGCTATGATTAATGTCTGGAACTTTTGGGGAGATGGCATCCACATGAAAGACTAAAAGACACACAGGAAAATTACAGCAGCAACAAAACATTGAGTGACGGGACCACAGGTTATGGATTTTCTCTGGGCATGCAGATGTAGTCTTTCTGAAAACTTCCAGGGACTTTTGCCATCTTCATATTAGAAAACAAAGTTGGCCAGGTGCAGTGGCTCACGCTTGTAATCCCAACACTTTGAGAGGCCGAAGTGGGTGGATCACCTGAAGTCAGGAATTTGAGACCAGCCTGGCCAACATAACAAATCCTCATCTCTACTAAAAATACACACATTAGCTGGATGTGGTGGCAAGCACCTGTAGTTCTAGCTACTCCAGAGGCTGAGGCAGGAGAATAGCTTGAACCTGGGAGTCGGAGGTTGCAGTAAGTCAAGATCACACCACTGCACTCCAGCGTGGGAGACAGTGAGACTCCATCTCAAAATAAATAAATACATAAGTAAAACAGAAAACAAAGTTTAGTTTCTGCATGCATCAAAAGGACTCCATTTCATGCCATTTCTAAACAGAAAGCTCAACACATGATTTGTAACTAGAATTAAATGGCACAAATATATATATTGACTTCTGTATTTGCCACTAGATTTACTATTTATTTAAGAAGCCTTAAGTTGAGATTGGAGTGAACTATCTCAAATATATAATGGAAGGAACGAGAGCTGTGTGCCTTTTCTCCAGCAGCAGAACATATACTAGGAACAAGCAATTGTTTGATGATGTGTGGGACACAAGCAGATGTATTTGTATTCTGCCCTTTGAAAATAGTTCTTGTATATACATATTTTTATGCCTTACAGCTCAAGGGCTGGTGATAATCTCATTTTTAAAAGAACTGCTAACCATTTCAGGAAATTGTTGAATCTAATATCTGAAAATGATTTCAGAGTGTGAAAACATTTTATGCACTTTGCAAATCAAATGCATTCGACTGGAAGGGACTAGCTTATGTTGCTGACTCTATTTTGCATGTTTTTAATACTTAGGAGTCAGAGGGTTTGATCTTTGGTTTCTTTGATAAGATGCACGTGCAATTATATTGATACACCTCAGTAAGTATCCTCTCTTAATGTGAGTTTTCAGGTTTGCCTCCTGATAGGACACTTTCTGCTAATGATAGAATAGTAAGAAAATTAACGGTTTTTTTTTCCTAAAAGTTTTTTTTTCCTGCTTCCAGTCACACCTAGAGTTACTAAACATAAAAAGGCCACTTGAAACTGATCCAAAAAGAAAAAATAAACAGTAAAATCAAAAGCAAAAACTTCTCACAAATTGGGGTTTGAAGCCAGTTTTAGAAGAAAACCCTAATTAGTTCATTTTTTTCTGACAAAGTAAAACCTGAACAAGGGAAAAACAGACATAGCCACTCGCCTAGGGTCCCCGTTTCTTTTAACGAAGGTAACCCGGTGATTGGGTGGCCTTATCACATCCCTATGAGATATGACCTTGGGACTATACTGTCTTCTCCTATAAATCAGATCATTTGAAAATACACGATTCTATCCTGTAAAAGACAATATTAAGAGAATCAAAAGACAAGCCACAAACTGGGAGAAAATATTTGCACAACAAATATCAGATAAAGGACTAGTGCAAAGAACTCTTAAATCTCAACAGGAAGAAGAAAATAAACAACTCAATTTAACAATGCACAAAAGATCTCAACAGACATCCTACCAAGGAAGATAACAGATGGCAAATAAGCACATTAAAAGATGCTCAGCACCATATATCATCAGTAAATTGCAGATTAAAGCAACAATTAAGTACTGCTATATACTTATCAGAGTGGCTAAAATCCAAAACATTGGCAAAACCAAATACTGTTGACGACAAGGAGCAATAGGAATTCTTACTCTCTGCTGGTAGGAATGCAAAGCGGTACAGACACTTTGGAAAACAGTTTGAAAATTTCTTACAAAATTAAGCATACTCTTACCCATAGAGTCCAGCAGTCATGATCCTTGGTATTTACCCAAATTAATTGAAAACTTAGTATCACACAACAACCTGCACTGAAATTTTATAGCACCTTTATTCATAATCGCCAAGATTTGGAAGCAAACAGATGTCCTTCAATAGGTGGATGAATAAATAAACTGCAGCATATCCATACAGTGGAATATTATTCAGCCCTTATAAGAAATTAGCCATCAAACCATGAAAAGACATGGATGAAATGTACATGAACATTGCTAGAGGAAAGAAGCCAATCTGCAAAAGCTACCTACTGCATGATGCCAATTATGTGATTTTTCTGGAAATGGCAAAACTATGGAAACAGTTAGAAAAAAAGAAAAATTAGTTGTTGCCAGGGGTTTGGAGGGAGAAAGTAAGGGATGAATAGGTGGAGCACAGGGGCTTTTAGGGCAGTGAAACAATTCTATATGATACTGTAGTTGTGGATACATGTCATTATATGTTTGTCAAAAACCCATAACATGTACCACACACAGAGTGGGCCCTGATACAAACTATGGACATTAGTTGATGTGTCAATATTTGCTCATCAATTGTCACAAATATAGCACATTAATGGAAAATGTTTGTAATAGGGGAAACTGGAGGAGTTAAAGAGTAAATTAGAATTCTGTGCTTTATGTGCAATTTTTCTATAAAACTTAAACTACTTACAAAATAAAGTATAATAACTTTTTTTATTGAGACAGTCTCACTCTGTCGCCAGACTGGAGTGCAGTGGCGCGATCTCAGCTCACTGCAACCTCTACCTCCCAGTTCAAGCGATTCTCCTGCCTCAGCCTCCCGAGTAGCTGGGACTACAAGCACGCACCACCATGCCCAGCTAGTTTTTGTATTTTTAGTAGATATGGGGTTTCAACATGTTGGCCAGGATGGTCTCAATCTCTTGATCTTGTGATCCGTCCTTCATGCTAAAAACTCAATAAACAAAGTATTGGTGGAACATAGCTCAAAATAATAAGAGCCATTTATGACAAATCCACATCCAGTATCATACTGAATGGGCAAAAGCTAGAAGCATTCCCCTTGACAACCGGCACAAGACAGGATGCCCTCTCTCATCACTCCTATTCAACATATTATTGGAAGTTCTGGACAGGGTAATCAGGCAAGAGAAAGACAGGGTATTCAAATAGGAAGAGAGGAAGTCAAACTGTCTCTATTTGCAGGTAATATGATCCCTAGAAAACCCCATGATCTCAGCCCAAAAGCTCCTTAAGCTGATGAGCAACTTCAACAAAGTCTCAGGATACAAAATAAATGTGCAAAAATCACAAGCATTCCTTTACACCAACAATAGACAAGCAGAGATCCAAATCATAAATGAACTCCCATTCACAATTGTTACAAAGAGAATAAAATATCTAGGAATACAACTAGCAAGGCATGTGCAGGACCTCTTCAAGGAGAACTACAAACCACTGCTCAAGGAAGTAAGAGAGGACACAAACAAATGGTAAGACATTTCATGCCCATGGATAGGAAGAATCAGTATCATGAAAATGGCCATACTGACCAAAGTAATTTATAGATTCAATACTATTCTCATTCAACTACCATTGACATTCTTCACAAAATTAAAATCAAAGCTACTTTAAAATTCATGTGGAACCAAAACAGAGCCTGTATAGCCAAAAAATCCTAAGCAAAATGAAAGAAGCTGAAGGCATTATGCTACCTTACTTCAAACTATATTACAAGGCTACAATAACAAAAACAGCATGATACTGGTAAAAAGCAGACACATAGACCAGTAGTACAGAACAGAGATCTCAGAAATAAGGCCACACATCTATGACCATCTGATCTTCAACAAGCCTAACAAAAATAAGCAATGGGGAAAGTATTTCCTGTTTAATAAATGGTGCTGGGAAAACTGGCTAGACATATGCAGAAAATTGAAACCAGAAACCTTCCTTACACTTTATACAAAAATTAACTCAAGAGGTGGATTAAAGACTTGAATGTAAACCTGAAACTATAAAAACCTTAGAAGAAAATCTAGGCCATACCATTCAAGACGTAGGCACAGGCAAAGATTTCATGATGAAATCACCAAAAGCAATTGCAACAAAAGCAAAAGTTGACAAATGGGACCTAATCAAACTAAAGAGCTTCTGCACAGCAGAAGAAACTATTATCAGAGTGAAAAGACAACCTACAGAATGGGAGAAAATTTTTACAATCTATCCATCTGACAAAGGTCTAATATCCAGAATCTACAAGGAATTTAAATTTACAAGAAAAAAAATCAAAAAGTAGGCAAAGGACATAGACATTTCTTAAAAGAAAACATTCATGTGACCGACAAACTTATGAAAAGTAGCTCAACATCACAGATTATTAGAGAAATAAAAAATCAAAACCACAATGAGATATTGTCTCATACCAGTCAGAATAGTGATTATTACACCGTTGGTGAGAATGTGAATTAGCTCAACATTGTGGAAGACAGTGTGGCAATTTCTCAAAGATTTAGCAACAGAAATACCATTTGACCTACAATCCCATTACTGGGTATATTCCCAAAGGAATATAAGTCATTCTATTATAAAGATACATGCACCCATATGTTCATTGCAGCACTATTCACAATAGCAAAGACATGGAATCAACCCAAATGCCCATTTTTGATAGACTGGATAAAGAAAATGTGGAACTTATACACCATGGAATACTATTCAGCCATAAAAAGGAAGCAGATCATGTCCTTTGCAGGAACATGGATGGAGCTGGAAACCCTTATCCTCAGCGAACTAACGCAGAAACAGAAAAGCAAACACCGCATGTTCTCACTTATAAGTGGAAGCTGAACAATGAGAACACATGGACACTGGGAGGGGAACAATGCACACTGGGGCATGTCAGGGGCTGGAAGGAGGAACAGAATCAGGACAAATAGCTAATGCATGTGGGGCTTACTACCTAAGTGATGGGTTGATAGGTGTAGCAAACCACCATAGTACACATTTGCCTGTGTAACAAAGCTGCATGTCCTATACGTGTATCCCAGAAGTTAAAATTAAAATAAAATTAAATAAAAAAAGAAATTATCCATCATGTAAAAATCTAGAATTCGAAATATATATATATTTAATATGTTAGATGTCTCTAATCATTTTTTTCCCAAATAACCCTATTTTTAGTTGTCTCTTTTTCCAAGCACTACATTTCTTCCCACCACCCCAACCTCTCCACTCTTAATTATTTTTGCCAAAATTTTTTTTTCAGTGAACCAGGTTTGGTTTTATTAGGTAAGTTTGCTATTTGCATTTTTAAAACTGTTTATTTTCTATTTTAGTCCTTTCTACTTTTCTTCATATTTTGACATTGTACTTTCTTTAGATTTATTTTTGTCCTTTTGTTTCTTGAATACTTCATTACTTTTACCTTTTTCCTTTTTAATAAGTGTATTTAAAGCAATACAATTTTTTTTTTTGACAGTCTCGCTCTGTCACCCAGGCTGGAGTGGGTAGCACAATCTTGACTCACTGCAACCTCCGCCTCCTGGGTTCAAGTGATTCTTCTGCCTCAGCCTCCGGAGTAGCTGGGATTACAGGCATGTGCCACCACACAAAGCAATACAATTTTTGTCAGTATCAGTGTGATTACTTTCCACAGTTCCTAACTTGTAGTCCTCTCACTGTTGTCTATGAATAGATTGCAGTTTAGACTTTGATAAACTACAAAAAAAAAAAATACTTTTACAAACAAATGTTAAATACAATGCATAGGATTTATTTTGACTTCATAGTAGTCAGAAAAGAGTGACTGTATAATTATTTCTTTGAGAACGTAATGTAATATTTGTGGCTTAATACAGGGTAAATGTCTGGGACTATTCATCAATGTTTGAAAACAATATGAAATCCCTCTTGGAGGTATGTTTTTATGAGTGCTCAGGCTTCTTAATTGCATGATTCAAGCCACAGTATTCATACTTATTTCTATTTGGTCTAACTTTTGCCGATATAATTTTTAATGTTTCTTACACTGATCACTGTTTTCATATTCTTTTATTTTCATCAAATTCTATTCCAGATATTTCAAATCTGTAATAAACATGCACATTCATAACTTTCATGCTTCCTTGTTGGAAGTATCTTCTATCAATATGAAATCTTTCTCTGAATTATCTTTAAGTTGTTTTAATATCAAACTCCATGTTATTAAAGAATACTGTGGACCAGGCGCGGTGGCTTACACCTGTAATCCCAGCACTTTGGGAGGCCGAGGCGGGTGGATCATGAGGTCAGGAGATCGAGACCATCCTGGCTAACATGGTGAAATCCCGTCTCTACTAAAAATACAAAAATTTAGTAGGGCGTGGTGATGGGCAGGAGAACAACGTGAACCTGGGAGGCGGAAGTTGCAGTGAGCCGAGATTGTGCCACTGCACTCCAGCCTGGGCCACAGAGCAGGACTCCATCTCAAAAAAATAAATTAATTAAATAAAATAAAAAAATAAAGAATCCTGTGTAATCTGTGGTGTCTAATTTGCCAGGGATTATTATTCTTTCTTCTCTCTCTGTTTCTCATGTTTGTTCTGGCTTTTTCATTGTCTTCGTTTTCTTTTTCACAAGAAAACCTTGTGGGGAAAACATCCAATTGTGCTAAATGAAAAATGAAAGAAGAATAAGTTTCCTCTTTTTAGTTAATCAAAATGTCTTATACTTACTTGAAATATTCTTCTAGAAATCTAAATTATGAATCTATATCACAATATTTTTCATTATGTTAAGCGTTTTGATTTTAGAAGAGTTAGAGCTATGATTCAAAGTCTTTTTCTAAAGTAAAGGTCATTTGACAGAAAATTATCTACATTATTCTGTACTTTTTCAGTCTTGATAAAATTTCAGAATTCAAATTTGTCAATTCTCATACCTCCTCTGTAGAAAACAGGGACATAGTTTTTAACATTGCAGAGTTGAAAGCAACCACGAATGGCAAGGGAGAAAGTGCATGATTTTAAAAATTTAAACCTTATATTTAAAAGCAAGGAAAGCAGGACAAAATTGTCAGAGAATAAGGGAAGTAAGGATAACCCCGTAAACTGCTGTTACAAACCACTCACACGTTGGTGCAGGCTTCCTTTCGAGAGGGTTTGCTGCCCCCTCTTGGCCCTTGCAGTGGGATGCAAAAGAAAAACGCCAAAAAACAGACATCAAAGAGGCTTAATCAAACGGGCTTGAGTCTAAAACGTTTCGAAGAACAATTTATGTGCTGTATGAAACAAACTTTGTGGAGGAGTCTGTGACACTAAAGGCTGCCCCACCCTCCAGTCCCTTAAAAAGAGAAAGCTGACGTTAAGGATCTTCCTGCCTTGTGAATTGTCACGCTCTGTGTATTGGTTTCCTCTTGCTGCCGTAACAAATTAATACCAAATTAGTGGTTTAAAACAACAAAAATTTACTATGGTTCTGGAGGTCAGGAGTTATCCCTGTAATCGGATCCCGCCCAGTGACTGGACTCCCTGGACTGGGTCACCATCTACATCCTCTGAACAAACTAGGCTGTATGGCATTAACCCCACACAAAACTGAGCAATAAAAGTGCTTCATGTTGAAAAATGAGTAAATCATTTTGCAGAACATACTAAGAGCAGTATAGGAAGTAAGAAAAGCAGCAGGTAAAAATTGAAGTACACAAAGCCAGAAGCAGAGATTGTTACAGAGAGATGAAAACAAGGGATAGAAAACTAAATATATATTTAAAAAAATGAGTTTGCTAGAACTCAAACCCCAAAAGCTGTGAATACGTTGCCCTGCATTGTTGTACTTTGCAGGTGTGACTACATTCAGGATCTTGAGATGGAGAGAGTATCCTGGATTATCTAAGTGGGCCCAATGTAGTCACATGAGTCCTTCTTAGAAAAAGCAGGAAAGTCGGAATCGAAGAATGATACAATGATGGAAGCAGGGTCAGAGAGAAAGAGAAAGGGGGAGAAACAGAGAGAGAGAGAGAAAGAGAGATTGACTTCAAGATAGTACACTCCAGATTTCGAAGATGGAAGAAATGTTGATGAGCCCAGGAATGCTGGTGGCATCTAGAAACCAGAAAGGTAAGCAAACGAATTCTCTCCTAAAGGCTCAAGGAGCATAGTCTTTCTCACCCATTTTGAACTCCTGACCTCCAGAACCATAGTAAATTTTTGTTGTTTTAAACCACTAATTTGGTATTAATTTGTTACGGCAGCAAGAGGAAACCAATACACATGTTTCTGGATTTCTTAGAGAAACTTCAAATTTGCTGTTTCCCCTTCTGTTCCATTGACATGCTCCTACATTTTACTTGCATTCCCTATTTTCACAATATTATTCAACAGTCCCCACATTCTTCTGTATTTCCTATATGGTCATTCTTTATAATAGCAGTATCATAATCCATAAACAGTACATCTAAATTTCCAAACCAAAATAGTGTCTTATTCCAAACAAGTCTCAAATTCACCTTTATTTCTCTATTTTGACCGGCTTAGTTCTCTTCTGTCTCATCATATATTTGAATTATTAGAACAAGAAACTAATGTTTTCTGGTCTCCGACTGCTTCCCAATCAATTCCATACTATGAAATTATCTTTATATAATAGTCTTTTTTTTTTTTTTTTTTTTTTTGAGACGGAATGGTGCAGTGGCACCATCTCGGCTCACTGCAACCTCCACCTCCTGGGTTGAAGCGATTCTCCTGCCTCAGCCTCCCGAGTAGCTGGGACTACAGGCGCTCTCGCCACCACCACGCCCAGCCTATATAACAGTCTTATGTCTTTGGGGGGGGAAAAAAAAAACAACTTCTATTGGCCAGGTGCAGTGGTTCACACCTGTAATCCCAGCACTTGGGGAGGTCAAGGTGGGCAGATCACGAGGTCAGGAGATCGAGACCATCCTGGCTAACACAGTGAAACCCCGTCCCTACTAAAAACACAAAAAAAATTAACCGGGCGCGGTGGCTGCCCCTGTAGTCCCAGCTACACGGGAGTCTGAGGCAGAGAATGGCGGGAACCCGGGAGGCGGAGCTTGCAGTGAGCCGAGATCGCGCCACCGCACTCCAGCCTGGGCGACAGAGCTAGACTCTGTCTCAAAAAAGAACAAAACAAAACAACAAAAAAACACTTTCATCTTTCTCCACTACCTACAGGACATCAATTAGAGTAACTAACTTAGAAAAGCAATTAAGTGTAATGCAAAGATGCCCATGAGAATAAATTATAATATTTTATTGCGATATTAAAGACCTGGATCTTGTGGGCAGAAAAGTATTCCTTTAAAAGTACTCAAAAATATTGAAAATAGAAAAATAATTAAGGTTAATTATACTAAAAGAATAATTATCAAAAAATAAAATATTCTATTAAAATTATGCCATGTTTTACATTAGGCTATAAAAAGTAAAAATTATCTTTTAAATATTAAAATATGTTATACACTGGAAAAATACCTTCAATACATATACTGATCAAATATTAGTTATACAAGTATAACTAATAACAAAGACATGAATATAAAGAAATATATATGACTAGTAACACATATGACTAATAATCATGAATATTAGTGTCAGGAAAATGCAAATCAAGACCACATTGAAATACCAGTGTATTATAAAGAAATAAAAACACATTGACTACAATGATTCGCAACATATAATCTTATAAAGACTCTCCAATAGTTATAGGTACCACAGTTTCTTTTTGTTTTATATGGTTTTAAACAATCAAGAATTTAAAAATATATCGTTTTTTACTATTTACATGAAAAGCAATGGGATCGTTGACACAGGATTCATTAATACAGGAATCATTGAATGGAGAGAGGTAAAGGGATGTGATTGTGGAAGTAAATGATTTTATAAGGGTCACTGTCAAAGTTTTAACTTCTATTTTGGATGGCAGCTTGCTGAGGTATTTATTGTATCAATAAAAATAACTAAGTGGTCATCATAGAATAATAATGAGAGTACACCTTCAACAAAGAATTATGATTAATCCAGTTTTGTGTGTCTGCAGTTCAAAGGGTAGAGAAATGGGATGGGATGGAATGGGGTGGGGTGGGGTGGGGTGGGAAGGGAAGGGAAGGGAAGGGAATGGATGGGCTACTGTCTCTTGAGGACTTAATTCTGTGGCAGTCCTTTGCTTGCTGCATTTGCATATGTCCTGATCAGTGCCCGCATATATCTTCTTTGTATAAGAATACTTATACTATTACGATTATTTATCAGTAAGTATAATAGTATATTAGTATTAAGTATAATATTAGTAGTAGCATTAACATAATACTATAAGAGTATTAATAATATACTATTATACTTATTATTAAGTCTACTTAACAAGTATGAGACTATAATAATACTATTATTATACCATAATTTTCTTGTTAAGAAATACAGGCTCTGGGAGGCTTAGGAAACCATGCTGAGGTTAATATTTTGGAAATGAAACTTGTAAACTTTTTAGTTATTTAAAAATTCTTATTTAGGAATGAATATTTAGGAATATATGAAACCCACTAAAAAGAAATGCAAGTGAATAATCAATATAAGATTTAAAATTACGGTTTCTGCAGGGGAAGAGAAGGGCTTGGTTTGACAGAAACCACAAAGTTAGATGTGGGCTATTGTTTTTTGTGTTTCTTTTTCTATTGAGGTAGAGGGTGATTCTTTGTAAGTGTTAATTATATTATAAAAAACAGCCAAATCAATTAATAAGTAATAAAAGAAGATCATGTAAGGATCAAGATGAAGAGGTCTTAAGGACCATGCTTATTCCAACTATATGCTCCTGAAATCCAAACAGAAAAAATAAGAATTAGAAAAAATATATATACTTATGGAACAGAAGGGCCCATATATACACATAATTGGGGTTCTAGAGAATAAATCTTAAAATGGGAGAAAAAAATTACCTCCAGATATGTAATAAGAAAAATAAATTTTCTGGAATTAAGTTTTCAATTTTCAAATTAAAATAGGAAAAACTGACAATGACTAATTTCAAACATATACTACCTGATATTGAAGTGAAGGAAGAAAAGTACAATTCTTACAAAAGGAAAAATCGGATTTTTGAGAGTTTTCCCTTAAACTTTCAATGTCAGCAAAATTTTTGAGGAAAAGAGAGAATAAAAAAATAGTTTTCCGTCTGTTCATTTTTTGAAAAGTACTAAGAAAATATTCATTTTCGAGCATTTAACCAACCCCTAAAATATAGCTATAAATATATAAATAAGATAAAAATAAGTAAATAACCAAATAACATTTTAATAAACATTATAAATAAAATTTATTTAAATTTACTAAAAGAAATAATTAAAAATTAAAATGTAACTATAGTATAGAGTTTCCTAAAATGTCACTCGGAGACACAGGACTCATGAACTTTTCTGGAAAAACTAATCTATTTAAAAGTGAAATCCACTGTACCTGAGTAAATATAAAACAAAGAAAAAAGGAATCTGTGGTAAAGGGTTCTGAGATGAGCATGAAATTGATTTGTATATAAAACCATAATCAAACAACTCTGGGAACCAGGGTTTTTTTTTGTTTTTTTGTTTTGTTTTGTTTTTTTCTTGACAGGGTCTCACTCTGGTTGCCCAAGCTAGAGTGCAGTGGTCAGATCTCAGCTCACTGCAGCCTCAAACTCCCGGGCTCAGGTGATTCTCCCATCTTCGCCTCCCGAGTAGCTGCAGTTACAGGCGTGTGCCACCACACTGGCTAATTTTTGTTTTTTAGTAGGGACAGGGTTTTGCCATGTTGTCCAGGGTGGTCTCAAACCCCTAGACTCATCTGCCCACCTTGGCCTCTTAAAGTGCTGGGATTACAGGCATGAACCACCCCACCTGGCGTGGGAACCATGGTTCTTAAACCGAATGTAAAAATTAAAAACCTCATTAAAAATAAAAACAATAAAATCAGTGGTGCAGAATAACGGATGTGGGAGGAGGTATTTGGTTTCCTTGTTTTTCATAGTAATGAGTCAATAGATATATCTAATTTTAATAGTCATTAACTGATGCTAACCTTCTCCAAGATTATTTGTAATCTTTCTTCTTGAGAATTTCTCAGGTAAGAACATCTCTTATCATGAAAGCATGTATCTGAATTTCATCTACTTCTATAGATCTATATGACGATTCAAGAGAAATATTTGTATACTTATTGCTTAAAATTATATATATAGAAGTTAGCATCTGTTCTGAAAAGGAAAATAACATTATTATAAATTGTAAAGAAAAGCATGAAACAACAAAGTAAGAACCTTGGGGCTTCTAGAAACTTAATTTTTATAATGTCCATTTCCGTCAAAAGGCCATAACTGCTGACATGTATCCTCACCTTTCAGGAAACAATGTAACCTGTGGCATTAACCCCCATGGCAAGGTACACTGAAGTGTTATTGACATCTGTGTCTGATTTGATACTTACGACAAACAGAAATCAATGTCTTTGCAGTGACACGGCTGCACAATGCTAATGACAGTGTAACACCCACAGTGTACTATTCAACATAAAATTATCTGCTAGAACATAAAACTGCTTGACATTTTTTCCTCTATTGCTCCTGGAGACTAGGACTTTAATAAATACCTCTATGATTATAACAGTATAATTTTACTGAACACAATCATCTATAGGGATTTTTATTTTTTACTAGGAGAAGGAATGACTGTGTCATTTCGTTGGCTCTGGAAGACCTCATTCCATTGAGGGCCTGGGAGAAAAGCAGCAAATGTTAGGACCTTATTGGGCAATTTGACATAAAGACAGCTTCCTGATAAATGCCAACTATCCCTAGACAGATCAGCTGCCAAATTTCTCATCTCTTTTTCCGGCTTTAAAAAAATCTTTATCTCGGCCAGGCGCGGTGGCTCATGCCTGTAATCCCTGCACTTTGAAAGGCTGAGGATGGCAGATCACAAGGTCAAGAGATCAAGACCATCCTGGCCAATATATTGAAACCCCCATCTCTACTAAAAATACAAACATTAGCCGGGCGTGGCGGCGCACGCCTGTAGTCCCAGCTTCTCGGGAGGCTGAGGCAGGAGAATTGCTTGAACCCCAGAGGCGGAGGTTGCAGTGAGGCGAGATCGCACCACTGCACTCCAGCCTGGCAATAGAGCGAGACTCCGCCTCAAAATAATCATCATCATCATCATCATCTTTGTCTCTCACTAATGTTTTATAATTTACTGATTTATCCAATTCATTGTCTATCTTCCCACCTGTATACATATTCGCTGATGGAAGCACTTTTTGTTCACTGCCATACTCCCAGAACTGAGACACGTGACTGCCATAGAGTTGGAATTCATTAAATATTTGTTGAATAAACAAATTGAATGCATCGATTCACAAGCTATAACCATAAATTACCTGCTGTAAAAGTACATCTCAGAGGCACGCTACTATTTTCAAAAGGAGCCATCACTTTAATTTAGCTACATTATATTAAAAATTTCCTCAACTTTTACAAGAAAGCACTCGCTAAAAGCTAAAGCTGTGGACTTCAATTGATTCAAATATTGAAATAACCGCTAAGAACTACATTTTATAGCAAGATATACCCTATAGCTGACCAAAAGAATACACTTTTCATTGGAAGTAACTTTAAAACCTTGGGTAGGTGTAAGGAAGGTTTGTCAGCATAATTTCAGAGTAATAATGTTGTCATTCTCCTTACTCTCTCAAAATGTATAAAAGCATCAGTAGATCCACTTTAAATTCTGCAGTAGAAATCATATTTTAAAAATTACTTATATTTGTTCCTAAGCCCTATTAAGTGTTCACATCCTAAACTAAGACACACTCACATTAAGATCCAAGTACCTTGATTTACTGGATATGTAGACTGAAAAATTACTTAATCTCACTGACATTCATTTCTAAAACTGTAGAATAGTATATCTCACTGAGACTCATTTCTAAATCTATAGAATATAGACTTCTAGGGCTCACCCATGCCAATTCTCTTCTCATTTTACTATGTAATCAGATTAATCCCTGCCCCGCCCCCCACCCCAAAGTAGAGTCGGACCATGTAAACTGGTCCTTAGCAATTGGCTGTGAACATAAATTTCTCTGGACTCCAAGGAGACTCTCGGTTAAGCTCAAAGTGGTAGAGTCTCCAAAAGCCTGGGTCACTGAGTAATTACGTACATCACGGAAGAATACCTCTGCTCTCTAACCTAAGCTGGATGTGTTTTCCAGATGTGTACTGTAAGAGATACAATTCTAAAGACAAATATTTACTGAATAACCTTATGAAGTAAAAATTATGAATATTATAAATATGTATTTTTCAAGATTTTTATTATATATCAATAACAATATAAGCTTAACTCCCACTGGTTTAATAAATAGAATTGTATGGGGCCTGTAGCCCCTTTGTTTTGGCCAGTTTCTCCCATTTTCAACAGGTGTATTTACTCAATGTCTATAACCCCATTGTACTTAGGAAGTAACTAACTTGCTATTGATTTTGCAGGCTCATAGGTGGAAGGGATCTGCCTTGTTTAAGATGGTACTTGGACTTGGACTTTTAGGTTAATGGTGGAATGAGGTAAGATTTTGGGGGACTGTTGGGAAGGCACGATTGTTTTAAAATGTGAGGCCATGTGATTTAAGAGGGGTGAGGGGAGGAATATGGTTTGGATGTGTCCCCACCCAAATCTCATCTTACATTGTAGTTCTCATAATTCCCACATATCATGGGAGGGACCTGGTTATTAGGTAATTGAATCGTGGGGGCAGTTACCCCCATGCTGCTGTTCTCATGAGATCTGATGGTTTTATAAGAGGATTTCTGCCTTTTGCTTGGCACTTCCCCTTGCTGCTGCCATGTGTGAAGCGTCTGTTTGCTTCCCCTTCTGCAATGATTGTGAGTTTCCAGAGGCCTCCCCAGGCATGCTAAACTGTGAATGAATTCAACTTATTTCCTTTATAAATTACCAGTCTTGGATATGTCTTTATTAGTAGCATGAGAATGGACTAATACACAAATAAGCACATGAAAAGATGTTCAACTTCATTAGTCATCAGAGGAATGCAAATTACAATCACAATGAGATGTCCTAATAATGAGATATCTTTCAAATGACTAAGGTAAAAAAATAGTCACAACGCCAGATGCTAATGAGGCTTCAGAGAAACTGGATCATTCATCCATTACTGGTATGGATGTAAAATGGCACAAGCACTCTGGAAAACATTTGTCTGTTTTGTACAACGTTAAATATGCAATTACCATAAGACCCAGAAATAACACTTATTCGCATATACCTTGGGGAAATAAAACCCACACAACAACCTGATGTTCATAGCAGCATTACTGGTAACAATCCCAGTAATGATGAAACAACCCAAATGTCCTTCAACTGGTAATTAGTTAACCAAATGGTGGTTCATTCATATCATAGAACACCACTCAACGATAACACAGAAAGCACTAGTGATTCACATGACAACCTGGATGGATCTCTTGAGAATTATACTGAGTAAAATTTTTAAAGGATAATTTTAAAAGATTATGCACTGTGTTTTTTCTTATGTAACATTATGCTAATGACAAAAATTTAGAAAGGGAAAACCAAGTAGTGGTTTGCTTTTTTTTTTTTTTTTTCATATGACAAGGAATATGATTTCCTTATTTCTTTCTTTTTTTTATTATACTTTAAGTTCTAGGGTACATGTGCATAACATGCAGGTTTGTTACATAGGTATACTTGTGCCATGTTGGTATGCTGCACCCATCAACTCTTCAGCACCCATCAATTCGTCATTTATATCAGGTATAACTCCCAATGCAATCTCTCCCCTCTCCCCCCTCCTCCCTCCCCATGATAGGCCCCGGTGTGTGATGTTCCCCTTCCCAAGTCCAAGTGATGTCATTGTTCAGTTCCCACCTATGAGTGAGAACATGCAGTGTTTGGTTTTTTCTGTTCTTGTGATAGTTTGCTAAGAATGATGGTTTCCAGCTGCATCCATGTCCCTACAAAGGACGCAAACTCATCCTTTTTTATGGCTGCATAGTAAGAATGATTGTGGTATTGAAGAGCAGCCAGAGGGATCCTTTTGGTGTATGAACTATTCTGTGCCTTCACTATAGTGATTTATGCACAAAGCTATAAAGGTAATGAAATTTCATAAAACTACAATATCCACATGCAAACCCAAATGAGAACAAGTAAAAGAGGATATCTGAGGAAGATTAATAGGTTGTATCAGTGTATCAATGTTAGTATCTTGGTTTACTACAGTTTTGCAAAATGTTATATTTGAGGGAGACTGAGTAAAGGTACACAGATCTATTATTTCTTTTTTAAAAATTTTATTTCCATATGTTTTTGGGGAACAGGTGGTATTTGGCTCCATAAGTTCTTTAGTTGTGATTTGTGAGATTTTTGTGCACACCTGAGCAGTATACATTGAACCCAATTTGTAGTTTTTCTCTCTTGCCCCCTCCCACCCTTTCCCCTGAGGCCCAAAAGTCTGTTATATCATTCTCAAGCCTTCGCATTCTCATAGCTTAGCTCTCACTTATGAGTGAGAATGTATGAAGTTTGGTTGTCCATTTCTGAGTTTCTTCACTTAGAATAATAGTCTCCAGTTCCATCCAGGTTGCTGCGAATGCAATAAATTTGTTTCTTTTTATAGCTGAGTAGTAGTCCATCATATATAAATAACACAGCTTCTTTATCTACTCGTTGATTGATGGGCATTTGAGCTGGTTTTATATTTTTGCAGTTGCGAATTGTGCTGCTATAAATGTGTGTGCAAGTATCTTTTTTGCATAATCACTTTTTTTCCTCTGGGTAGATACCCAGTAGTGAGATTGCTGGATCAAATGGCTGTTCTACTTTTAGTTCTTTAAGGAGTCTCCAAACTGTTTTCCAAAGTGGTTTTACTAGTTTACAGTCCCACTGGCAGTGTGGAAGTGTTCCCTTTCCACTGCATCCCCACCAACATTATCTTTTGATGTTTTTGATTATGGCTATTGCAGGAGGAAGGTGGTATCACATTGTGGTTCTGTGCAGGAGTAAGGTGGTATCACAATCTTGCAGGATTAATGTGGTATCGCATTTGCATTTTCCTGATCATTAGTGATGTTGTGCATTTTTTCATGTGTTTATTGGCCATTTGTATATCTTTTTCTGAGAATTGTCTATTCGTGTTCTTAGCCTACTTTTTGATATGACTGTTTGTGTTTTTCTTGATAATTTGAGCTCCTTATAGATTCTGGATATTAATCGTTTGTCAGATGTATAAATTGTGAAGATTTTCTCCCACTCTCTAGGTTGGCTATTTACTCTGTTTACCCTGCCAACTATTCCTTTTGCTGTGCAGAAGTTCTTTAGTTTAATTAAGTCCCACCTATTTATCTTTGCTTTGTTGCATTTGCTTTTGGGTTCTTGGTCATGAAGTCTTTGCCTAAGCCAATGTCTACAAGGGTTTTTCCAATGTTATCTTCTAGAAGTTTCATAGTTTCAGGTCTTAGATTTAAGTCCTTGGTCCATCTTGAGTTGATTTTTGTACAATGTGAGAGAGGAGGATCTAGTTTTATTCTCCTACATGTGGCTAGCCAATTATCCCAGGTTCATTTGTTAAAGAGGATATCCTTTCCCCACTTTATGTTTTTGTTTGCTTTGTTGAAGATCAGTTGGCTGTGAGTACTTGGGTTTATTTCTGGGTTCTCTTTTCCATTACATTGGTCTATGTGCCTATTTTTATACCAGTACCACACTGTTTTGGTGACCATGGTCTCAGAATATAGTTTGAAGTCAGATAATGGAATGCCTCCAGACTAGCTCTTTTTGCTTAGTCTTACTTTGGCTATACAGGCTATTTTTAGTTCCACATGAGTTTTAGGTTTTTTTTTTTTTTTTTTTTTTTTTTTTGAAAAATTCCATTTGGATCTTGATAGAGTTTGCA
>NW_012115433.1:4676532-4682355 GCF_000951035.1 Colobus angolensis palliatus
TTTTTTTTTTTTTTTTTTTTTTTGGCTAGCTCTGTGAAGAATGATTGTAGTATTTTAATGAGATTGTATTGAATTTGTAGATTGCTTTTGGCAGTATGGTCATTTTAACAATATTGATTCTACCCATTGATGAACATGGGATGTGTTTCCATTTGTTCATGTTGTCTATGATTTTCAGCAGTGTTTGTAGTTTTTCTTGTAGAGATCGTTCACCACCTTGGTTATGTATATTTCTAAGATTTTTTTTTTAAATTAGTATTTTTTTTTTGTAGCTATTGTAAAAGGAGTTGAGTTCTTGATTTGATTCTCAGCTTGGTTACTGTTGGTGTATAGAAGAGCTAATGATTTGTGTACATTAATTTTATATCCGAAAACTTTGTTGAATTATCAGTTCTAGGAACTTTTTGGAGGAGTCTGTAGGGTTTTCTAGGTATACAGTCATATCATCAGCAAACAGCAACAGTTTGACTTCTACTTTACCAATTTGGATGCCCTTTATTTTATTATCTTGTCTGATTTTTCCATCTAGGACTTCTAGTACTATGTTGAATAGAAGTGGTGAGAGTGGGCAATCTTGTGTTGTTCCAGGTCCCAGAGGGAATGCATTCAACTTTTCCCCATTCAGTATTATGTTGGCTGTGGGTTTGTCATAGATGGCTTTCATTACATTGAGGTATATCTCTTGTATGCCGATTTTGCTGAGGGTTTTAATCATAAAGGGATGCTGGATTTTGCCAAATGATTTTTCTGCATCTATTGAGATAATCATGTGATTTTTGTTTTTAATTCGGTTTATGTGGTGAATCACAGTTATTGACTTGTGTATGTTAAATCATCCCTGCATCACTGGTATGAAACCCACTTGATTCACGGTGAATTATCTTTTTGATAAGCTGTTAGATTTTTGTTAGCTAGTATTTTATTAAGTATTTTTGCATCTATGTTCATAAGAGATATTGGTCTGTAGTTTTCTTTTTTATGTTATGTCCTTTCCTGGTTTTGGTATTAGGGTGATACTGGCTTCCTAGAATGATTTAGGGAGGATTCCTTCTTTCTTTATCTTATGGAATCGTGTCAATAGGATTGGTATCAATTCTTTGAATGTCTGATAGGATTCAGCTGTGAATCCATCTGGTCTTGGACTTTTTGTCGGTAATATTTTTATTTCCATTTTAATCTCACTGCTTGTTATTGGACTGTTCAGGTTTCTAATTCTTCCTGATTGAAGGTAGGTGGGTTGTATATTTCCAGGAATTTATTTATCACCTCTAGGTTTTCTAGTTTATGCACATTAAGGTTTTCAGAGTAGCCTTAAATAATCTTTTGTATTTCTGTGGTATCAGTTGTAATATCTCCCATTTCATTTCTAATTGAGCTTATTTAGATCTTCTCTTTTCTTTTTTTGGCTAATCTTGCTAATGGTCTATTGATTTTGTTTACCTTTTCAAAGAACCAGCTTTTTATTTCATTTATCTTTTTCACTTTTTGGTTTCAATGTCATTTTATTCTGCTCTCATCTTGGTTTTTTCCTTTATTCTGCTGGATTTGGGTTTGTTCTTGTTTCTCTAGTTCCTTGAAGTGTGACCTTAGATTGCCTATTTGTGTTTTTTCAGACTTTTTGATATAGGCATTTAAGGCCATGGACTTTCCTCTTAGCACCGTCTTTATTGTATCCCAGAGGTTTTCACAGGTTGTGTCACTATTATCGTTCAGTTCACAGAATTTTTAAATTTCCATCTTGTTTCATTGTTAACCCAATGATCATTCAGGAAGTTATTTAATTCCCATGGTTTCAAAGGTTCCTTTTGGAGTTGATTTCCAGTTTTATTCCACTGTTCTGAGACAGTACTTGATATAATTTCAATTTTTTTAATTTATTGAGTTTCTTATGGCTTATCACATAGTCTATCTTGGAGAAAGTTCCATGCACTGATGAATAGGATGTACATTCTGCAGTTGTTGGGTAGAATGTTCTGTAAATATATGTTAAGTCCATTTTTTCTAGCATATAGAATAAATCCATTGTCTTTGTTGACTTTTTGTCTTGATGAACTGTCTAATGCTATCAGTAGAGTACAGAAGTCCTCCATTATTATTGTGTTGCTGTCTATCTCATTTCTTTGGTCTATAATTGTTTTATAAATTTGGAAGCTGCAGTGTTACATGCATATATGTTTAGCACTGTGATATTTTCATGTTAGACAGGATTTTTTATCATTATATAATGTTCCTCTTTTCCTTTAACTGCTACTGCTTTAAAGTTTTGTCTGATGTAAGAATACCTATTCCTGCTTGCTTTTGATGACTATTTGCATGGAATTTCTTTTTCCACTCCTTTACCTTAAGTGTATATGAGTCCTTATGTGTTAGGTGAGTCTCTTGAGGGCAGCAGATACTTGGTTGCTGAATTCTTATCCATTCTGAAATTCTGTGTCTTTTAAGTGGAGTATGTAGGACATCTACATTCAACATTGGTATTGAGATGTGAGGTATTATTCCATTCATCATGCTATTTGTTGCCTGAATACCTTGTTTTTTTTTGTTTATTTATTGTGTTTTGGTTTTATAGGTCCTGTGAAATTTATGTTTTGGTTTTATAGGTCCTGTGAAATTTATGCTTTAAGGAGGTTCTGTTTTGACATGTTTCCAGGATTTACTTCAAGATTAAGGGCTCCTTTTAGCAATTTGTGTAGTGCTGGCTTGGTAGTTTCGAGTTCTCTCAGCATTTGTTTGTCTGGAAAAAAAAAAAAGCGGTATCTTTTCTTCATTTGGATACAAAATTCTTGGCTGATAATTTTTTTTTTTAAGGAGGCTGAAGATAGGGCCCCAGTCCCTTCTAGCTTGTAGGATTTCTGCTGAGAAATCTGATGTTAATTTGATAGGTTTTCCTTCACTGGTTACCTGGTGCTTTTGTCTCACAGCTCTTAAGATTATTCCTTCACCTTGACTTTAGATAACATGACAATGTGCCTAGGTGATGATAGTTTTGCCATGAACTTCCCAGGTGTTCTTTGAGCTTCTAGTATTTGGATGTCTAGGTTTCTAGCAAGGCCAGAGAAGTCTTCCTCAATTATTCCCCCAAATATGTTTTCCAAACTTTTAGATTTTCCTTCTTCCTCAGGAATGCCAATTATTCTTAGGTATAGTCCCAACTTCTTGGAGTCTTTGCTCATTTTTTAATTTTTTTTTCTTTTTTTGGATTGGGTTAATTCAAAAACCTTGTCTTCAAGCTCGGAAGTTCTGTTTTCTGCTTGTTCGATTCTATTGCTGAGACTTTCTAGTACATTTTGCATTTCTCTAAGTGTGCCCTTTATTTCTTGAAGGTGTGATTTTTTAAATTTATACTATCTATTTCACTGAAGATTTCTCCCCTCATATCTTGAATCATTTTTTTTATTTCCTTAAGTTGGACTTCACCTATCTTTGATGACCCCTTGATTAGCTTAATAATTGACCTTCTTAATTCTTTTTCAGTTAATTCAGGGATTTATTCTTGGTTTGGATCCATTGCTGGTGAGCTATTGTGATTTTTTTGGATCCATTGCTGGTGAGCTAGTGTGATCCATATTACCAGAGTTGTTTTCCTGGTTCCTTCTTATTTGGGTAGGCTATGTCAGAGGGAAGATTTGGGGCTCGAGGTTGCTGCTCAGATTCTTTTGTCCCACGGAGTGTTCCCTTGATGTAGCACTCTCTCCCTTTCCCTAGGGATGTGGCTTCCTGAGAACCAAACTGTAGTGATTGTTATTTTTCTTTTTGATCTAGCTAACCAGCAGTCCTACCTGGTTCTGGGCTGGTACTGAGGGTGTCCGCACAGAGTCCTGTGATATGAACCATCTTCAGGTCTCTCAGCGATGAATACTGGCACCTGCTCTGGTGGAGGTTGCAGGGAAGTGAAATGGACTCTTATTTGGATCCTTAGTTATAGTTCTTTAGTGTGCTAGTTTTGTGCTGGTTTGCCTCTTGCCAGGAGGTGACACTTTCAAGAGAGCATCAGCTCTGGTAGTATAGGGAAGATCAGGAAGTGAGCGGGACCCTAGAACTCCTGAGATAATATGACCTTTGTCTTCAGCTCCCAGGGTAGTAGGAGAAGACCATCAGGTGCGGTCAGGGTTAGGCATGTCTGAGCTCAGACTCTCCTTGGGTGGGGCTTGCTGCAGCTGCTGTGGGGCATGGGCATGTGGTTTCCATGTCAATGGAGTTATGTTCCCAGGAGGATTGTGGCTGCCTCTGCTGTGTCATGTAGGTTGTCGGGGAAGTCGGGGAAAGCCAGCAGTTACAGGTCTCACTCAGCTCCCACACAACCCAAAAGTCCAGTCTCATTTCCACCGTGTCCCCAGAACAGCACTGAGTTTGTTTCCAGGCAGTGGGAGAGCAGGGCTGAAAACTTGCCCCAGGCTACCAGCTTCCCGACTGAGACAGCAAGCAGGGCTTTCAGGTCTCCCTGCCTGTTGAGTCTGCACACTGGATTCATGCCCTCCCTTGAGTTCTGGCCGGGAGACTTTGCCTTCGGTTGGAATTGTTACAAAGTTCAGTTGGAGGTTTCCTTCTTCCTGTGGTCTTTTCCCAGTTTCCCTGGCAGCCCTCGCCAAGCACTCCTGTGGAGTCAGAAATGGCTTCCCTGGGGACCCAGAGAGCCCACAGGGCTTTTCCTGCTGTTTCCTCTACCCCTGTATTTCACTCAGCTTTCTAAATGGACTCAGTTCCAGGTAAGATCATGTCCTTCTCCTGTGATCTAGGCCCCCCAGTGAGGGTGAGTGTTTAGGGGCAGACGATCGATCCCTTTCCCACTTTCACAGTTTGGGCACTCACAGTATTTGGGCTGTCTCCCGGGTAATACAGGAGGAATCCGCTTCTTTCAAAGGGTCTGTGATTCTCTCAGCTTTCCGGATATATTCCTGCAGTAGTTCTTGGAGCAAAAGTTCACGATGTGAGTCTTCACACACTGCTCTGTCCATCCAAGTGAGAGCTGCAATTTAATCCTGTCTCCTATCTGTCATTTTCGCTACCTCTCATCGCTGTTTTTACTTACAGCTGCACGCAAGTCTACAATTACCTCAAAATAAAAAGGTTAAGGAAAAATAAATTACTCCAAAGTATAAGAATGATGTTTCCATTTCTTATATAGAAATCTAGGGAAGAAACATTTTTAAAATTCTGAAGGAAAACCTGCTAGAATCTAAAATAGTATTTTTGAACTCTCATTGAAATTTGAGGATAAAATGATGACATTCCAGAGAGAAAAGCACAAAGAAAGACTATTATTTATTCCCCTAATTGGATTAAAAACTCAATAACTTGAAGATTTATTTTGGAAAAAATGAGAAAGGACTCCAAGAGAAAAAAAAATCATAAGATGGGAGAAATAATATAAAAATACATCACAATAGCAATTACAGCCAGAATTATTATTGCAACTGTTAAGAAAGTATTTCTTTGAAAAAAGACATTATTTTAAGATCCTAGATAGTCCTTGATTTGATACTTAACTGTGATATGCTTAAATTTTTTAAACATCTGCTAAAATAATTAGAATAGGATGGAGAGTATCCAGATCACTAGAAGAATCAATAAGAAGGAATTTTAATAATGGAGCAAAAAGTTGAAATGAAAGGAAAAACATTAAACAAGAGAAAGTCTTACAAACAGCAAATATCAAGTATCAATAATAAGAGCAATGATGATTGACACTAATAAATATAAGTATCAAATTATTATGTCAGATAACACTGACTTGTCAAACAGGGTTAAATTATTGAAATACAAAAGCATCCCTGCACAAGTACACATCAAATCAGAAGAATATGGTAAGGCCGAAAATAATAA
>NW_012115433.1:4683143-4685795 GCF_000951035.1 Colobus angolensis palliatus
GGAAGGGGAACATCACACACCAGGGCCTATTGTGGGAAGGGGCGAGTGGGGAGGGATAGCATTAGGAGATATACCTAATGTAAATCACGAGTTGATGGGTGCAGCACACCAACATGGCACATGTATACAAATTTAACAAACCTGCATATTGTGCACATGTACCCTAGAACTTAAAGTATTATAATAATAATAAAAGAAAAGAAACTAAACTCCCGCACACCTAACAAAGTCCAGGAAATGGTGCTGAAGAAAAAAAAAGAAATTGACACAGAAAAATAGAAGTAAAAACAAAAAATGGACACTTTACCAAAGAAAAAATAGAATGACTAATTAGCATAATAAGTGACATCTAACCTCATTTGCAAAATCAAACAATGAGATTTACCTTTCTGTCATTAGATTATAATTTTTAAAAATAATATGAAAATGAAAATGTGGGGGAAACTAGATCCCTAATAAATTGTCATAAAATAAAATATAAAGAGTGTGTGGATATTCCGTATGCACTTATAATTCACATTAGCATATAAAAGTGACTATGCAATTTATAGTTTCAAAAAAGTTTGTGATATGTTTTTCGTTCTTGACTTTTTTGACCACAGGCCCTTTTGTTAAGACATGTTAATATCCTATAAGGCAATTATATACATACTGTTTTAATCAATGAATTAGTTAAGAAATGTGACTCCATGGGTCTGCCTATACCAGAACAAGTGCCTACTAACAACGAATAATAAAAACAAGTCATTTGAAAGAGGGCAAAAGCTTTTTATATAAAGATTCATAACTCCTGAAGCATAATTAGCTTGTCTTTCAGCTGTTTCCCTTGTTTCAAAATTCAGTTATTTTCAATAATATGCAAATTAAGATGCCATGAGATGACATAAGGTAATAGATTAGAATTGATTCACATAAAGTTCCCAGTTTCTCTTAAAACCATTGTCATAGGGTTTCCAGGTATGAAAATCATTTGCCCAGTTGCCTTTTAGGAAAAGCCCTGATATTTGCTATTTTTACAGGAAGTTAGTGGAAATATTTTAGTTGCCAACATTTTAGTTGCCAATTCTCACAGAAAAATAGCTTCTATCTCTGTGTTATTAACCATATTACACTGGAATATTTAAAAAACCCTAACTTCTGAGAATTTGTGCATAATGTAGAAACTGGCTTTTAGGTGAAACAATTTTGGAGTTATTTACTAGTTTGATCACAGAATAAACATGCTGTTACAAGATAAGTCAGCAGGAGGTGAATTGTCAATGGCCATTTCGTGCCTAATAACAATGCCATTTTGAGCTCATCTGCGGAAATAGGGTAATATGTAAATTTTACTGTTTCAGAGAGCTGATCTCATCTAAATGCAGAAAACTCTAGTCGTCTACCTTGGCTCTTTTTCTAAACTTTAATCAATGTGTTTTAATTCTCCAGACAGAGCTGACTGATTCAGCGGACGTGGTTTATACCTTTACCTGTCCTTGGGATGGTTGGGTGGCAATTCAGTGAGGGAACCGGAGAAGAGTCCGTGCTATTATATCATGACTAAAAACTGTGCAATTTGTCAACAGTTTCTTCCTACCTCCAAATACAGACACCTACTCCGACACACACAACTCTGTTTCACCACAATCCCCAACATAAAATCACTGCTCAACTTTTTATGGACAGTCTGCAGGGTGTTTTCCGGTGATTTTTTTTTTTAACACTTGCCCGTTGATTTTCATTTTACCAGTTTTCACTTAGCTAACATATGGGGTAATGAGAAGGCAGCACACAGTGGGGTTTGTACCAGAATCTGCTTTAGAAATGGCCTCATGTACCCTGCACTCTTGAATTTAATCGGCTCAGTGGATGCTCGTTTCCATAATTCTAAAATATTTGACTCATTATTCTATGCCCCCAGAACTATACAGAATCCTTTCTGTTTTAAGTATGGCACCCAATTTGGAGCAGTGGGGGCTCCAGAATTTCTATTATGAAGAGGACTAGGGGACATCATCTGGTTAGGAGGAATGGGTCAGACAGATGAAATAGCTATAGAATTTACCTGGACTTTATTTTCATAACAACACACTCATTTAAGAGTGGGGATTGAGACCGTGGTGGAGTGAGGACACCTTCAGCCTTTTCTGGGCACCAAGAAGGTTAAAAAGAAACCTTCTTACTTCAGCTGTTTGTCTTGCACTTGGCATTGCCTACTTTTCTGACCTGAAGTTCAGTTGACAGTTGTTAGGGGCCCATATTCCTGTCTTAGGATGTGGTCTTCCTATAGTTCCTTAGACAGAATTGAAAGGCCAACCCAGCTAATTCTGCTGGCCTGTTGAGTTCCCAAGACCCTCTTCCACTGTATTGTCTTTAGTTCTTTCATAAAGATGCACAGAACAGTATAAAAACTCTTGTTTGTTAAACCCCTGAAGATACTATCTTCCTTCCTTTTTCATCATTCTTTCTTCATGATCCTCTCCTCTTCTGTTGACCTGATGCTTGTCTGTCTTGTGTTTCATTCTTGAACAGAGCCGATGAGAGCAGAGTATTGTGAAGAGAAAGAGGAGGAAAGGAGTTGTCTTTCTCATCTCTTTTTTCACATTTCCTTTTTATTTGCAATAGAATGCTCTATTCTGGTTGCAGACCCCAGGAGGAGTGGATGAACAGGGG